>NC_046663.1:98292747-98294588 GCF_010883055.1 Belonocnema kinseyi | reverse complement strand
GTTAGAGGCGAAAAAAACGCACATTTTCAAGAATTTTTTTTTGAGATATGAGTAATGCTGGGTTATTAATTTGAACTGTATATTTCAGTACTACATTCTAACTATTTTTAAACCAATTTTCATTTTAAAATATTAAAAAATGACCACGTCACATCGAATCTCCCGAGACCCCTAAAAAAATTATTGCGCCGTGAGCATTGTAACTCATCACTGGATAATCTGAAACAAAAAAAAAGAAAAATGCATTTTTAAGGTGATATCTTTCCGCAGGTAATCAGAAAGAGTTTAAATTTTTTATATAATTTTAAAGGCAAAAACGCAATTTTCGCTAAAAAAAATCGGTTAATTTGTTATTTTAAAATGAACAAAAATTATTTTTAGAAAACTCTTCCTGATGATCTGTTGAATTATGTGAGGAAATAGTGTACCAAATTTGAAAAGAATCGGTTAAATAAATTTGGAGTTCTAATGTTCACGGACTCGGAAAACGTGATTCGCGAGAAAAAATTTCTCCGGAAATCAAAAATTGCGCAACAATAAACGCGTATAATTTTTTATACTTGCACAGAATCATCAATTCCTGGCCCGTAGAGTAAATCGATGTCATTCATAACATCCGAACCCTCTTTTTGTTTTTGTCTGCATTGCATTCTACCCTCTTTACTGGTGCATCGCTAATTTTTTTCGTGGGATTGTAAATTTTTGTAGAATATTATGAAAATGTCTCTAAATATCTGCGTATCTATGGTATTTATATACAAAATTTTACAAAGTAATCATTTATTTTTTAAGTCAATAAAAACTGTTTTCTAAGCAAAGAATTATTAAAAAATATTGTTTTGACAATGCTCAAATTTAAGGTTGCTAGGTATCATGTCCTATATTCAAAATTAAAAGTTTGAAAAAACGTACGAATGTATAGCATATATGCAACTAAAATATTTCTTTAATAATAACACTCTCCAGAAACTCTAGTTGCCTTGCGCGCGCCACGGTGCGCGCCTATTTATCTTTTTACGAAAAAGAATAAATGAAAAGCCTGTCTTTTCTATGTTATACATATTTAATAAATGTTACAAAATATTAGTATAAAATAATACAAGACATCAAGGGATGAGTTCTGTATCTGAAACTGTAATTAATGTTTTATAATAGGATTTCTACGAATTCTTTATTTTTAGGTAGAAAATGAACTATTTTATTCCAAATGAGCTTTTTTATTAAAGATTAATTTACATCTAATATTGATGAATAGTATTTACTACGATTTTGTAGCTCACGTTGATGATAATCATATTCTTTAAATAATGAACTTTGCATTTTTACACCAATTTTTTTTTTTTAATCAATTTAGTAAAATTTTGGAACGCGCATTGTAATAATCAACAATGGCCTTATATGTTGAAAAACACATGTAATAAGCTTGTTACCACTTGGTAAACTCTTCCCTGAAAAATCTTGGTTAAGTCTCCCCAACATTAGTTCATGCGTGCAATGTCATAAAATCTTTAGTAATAACTGTTTCATTATTCCGATTTATACCAAATCATTACACTACTTTGTAAGGCAAATTTCTGCTGTTACGTCCCGGGATGTCTAGAGGTCACATGTCCTTCTTTACATGTCTTAGGACGAGGGATGCAGGAGGATATTCTTATTTTTATAATAATCAATTAATGTCTGTTGTTCCGTTTTGCATGAAATTGTATGTATGTATGTATGTATGTATGTATGTATGCATGTATGTATGTATGTATGTATGTATGTATGTATGAAAGTAATTGTGTTATGCTCATCCTATATATATCCCGAAATGTGTTTTAATCCTAATGTTAGTACGA
>NC_046663.1:98286131-98292647 GCF_010883055.1 Belonocnema kinseyi | reverse complement strand
AACTCACGCACTTTTAATCTTCTATCCTTCAACACCATATCGTGGATTTTATTGATGATTTCGGGAGTACTTGCTTCTACGGGCCTTCCTGAACGTGGTTCTCACTTATTGATGTACGACAACGCTTAAATTCATTTACCCAGTTATAAACCGTTGCTAAGGCAGGGGCAGATGTGCCATGAACTGAGTCCAATTCATTTTTGATCTCATATGGATTTAAACCCTTTGAATGAAAATTTTTGATTACCGCTCTGAACTCGTTTTTTCCATTTTTCTTAACGAACAATTTTTTTTTCAATTGGTTATAAAAACACGTAAACTCAGAAGATGTGGACTGTGACTGCACCATATATCTAGTCGGGAGTGGTGCTGACTGAAAACAGATGATTTGGAGCGATTCGCGCGCCATCTGTTGGTCATTCTAAGGACTTATTGAACTACCCTCGTATATATGCATATATTATCGAGCGCAAAGCTCTAGAACGAACAGAGAAAAAAGAAAAATATCTACAAAATTGTTGAGTTTTCCACCCAAAAAGGTAAATTTTAAAAAGCAGTTGAATTGTCAACTTAAAGGGATACATTTTCATTGTGTTCATGTTCAGTAAAAAAATCAAGTTTCTACCCAAAGAGATGAGTTTTTAACCAAGAAACAATTTTAGTCAAGACATAAAAAAATGCATCTAAATTGTTAAACGTTTTCAACACAAAAATTTAAAAAACTGTTCCCTTATAATTTAAAAATCAAGTAATTGGTTCAAAATTCGTCTTTTTTGTGAAACATTAATCTTATTGGTTAAAAATTAATCTTTTGAACATAGCATTATTTTATGACGAAAAAATAGTTTTCTAAAAATTTAATCTAAAAACAACAACATTTCCTTCCTGATCGATTCAAAGACTTGAATTGCAGAATCTGTCTAATGGTAAATGGATTCGATCTCCTTTGAAATAATTTTTATAACACTTTTTTTTACATTAATTTTTTTAACAGAAAATTAAACTTGGAACAAAATTTTTGGTGAAAAAGTAATTTTTTAAATTAAAGTTTAATATTTTTAGCTAAAAATCTAACTAATTGTTTCAAAATTTATGGATTTTGTTAAAAATTCGTCTTTTTTAGTATAGAATTAATCTTCTTGTTTGATAATTCTTCTTGCTGATTTAGGATTCAAACATTTTTCTGACAATTCTTTATTTTTTCAACATTAATTTATTGAAGTGAAAATTCAACTTTCCATTTTTGGTTAAAAACGTATTGATATTATTAATTGCAATCTGTTTTGCTAGAGAACTCAGCTTTTTTTTAATTGCACTTCTTTAAGTTGAAAATTATTTTTTTAACTAAAAACTGAACTATCTAATTTTTCGTTGAATATTAAGTTCATAATTGAGGCTTCATCTGTTTCGATTCAAAACGAACCTTTTTAAGTGGAAATTCAACCATTTTCTTCGAATTTCTTTTTTCCTTAATTTCTATAATGATAAAATCTACTTATATTACTTTTGGTTAAAAAATGATATTTCTTTAGATAAAAACCATATATTTGTTTGAAACTTTCTAGATTTTGTAGAAAATTCGTAATTTTTTGTAGAAACGTAATATTATTGGTTGAAAATTAATATTTTGCATTAAGGATTGAGTTATTAAAAAAAAATCCTTTTCAGTTTTTCAAAAACAAATTTCTTTAAAAGAAATTTCGATTCTCCTATTTTTGGTTGAAAATTGACCTTTTGTACTTAATAATTAAATTTTTTTAATTTTTATGTTTTGGTAGAAAATTAATCCTTTTGGTTTAAAATCGACCTTTTTTCGTTAAAGATTGAACTATTTGGAAATAAATTTATCTGCTTTAATGCAGTATTTAGAAATTCAGAATTTTGTTGCAAATTCGTTATTTTTGGTAGAAAAATAAACTTCTTAATTGTTTTTTTTTTGTTGTGAAAAACTAATTTCTTTAAGAGAAAACTCGATTATACCATTTTTTATAGAATAATGATATTTAAAAAATTTTGTTCTTTTTTTGTTAAAAATATAATTTTTTTAAATCATCTTTTTAAACAGGGAAATTAACCTTCGCGGTTGAAAATTCTTCTTCTTCATTGAGGGTTCAATTATGATTTTTTTTTTAATTCCTTCATAGTTAGTCAGAAATCAATTTATGTAAAATAAAATTGGATTATATCATTTTTGGTAGAGAATTGATATTTGAAATTTATCATTTTAAGTCGAAAATTCAACCCTTGTGTTTGAAAATGCACATATCTGATGAAAATTCGTTATTGTGGTAGGAAATTAGTCTTCTCGTTTGAAAATTCATATTTGTGATTAAGAAAAAAAACTATTAAGTTGCACATTCCGTTTTTTTTTTTTTTTTTGTTAAAAATGAAATCCTTTAACTAAAAATTTAACTCTCCCACTTTCGGTAAAAAATTGAAGTTTTTAATTACAAATGGAAAACAATTTACATCTTTATAAGGTTTCTTACAATTTATAATAATAAATTTCGTAGAAACAGATCATCTGAAAAATAACAAAAAAAGGAATAAAATAATAAAAAATTTAATATAATTACATATACGTCACTTAAAAAATCATTTGTAAACAACTTTTTTGATTGAAAATGGTTTCATTAAATAAAAAATTGATGACAAAACTTTTTCGATTACATTGGTATTGTTTTCTCATCAATTGTACTTCTTTAAAATAAAATAATGTTTTAAGATTACTCCCAGATTTATCAATAGTTCTTAATAAGATTAAACAAAATGTAAATTTAAAAATAAGTAATTTTCATTTTTTATTAGTTCACAACTAAGATATTAATCAAAAAATACTGCTTCCAATTGTAAAACTGCGTACATACAAGATATTCTGTACTTTTCATAGATTTAATAAAATTCTTTGATATAGGCCACCATTGTGTGCTGAAACGTTTGGAACAACTTACTTAGTTTCAATTCACCTGACTCTAAAGCCAATAATTTACATCAACAATTTCTTCAATATTCTGTTATTTATTAGAAAGATTTCTTTAATAAAAATTAATTTTTGTGATTGAAAATTCATATTTTTTGTTAAAACTTCTACTGTTTGGTGTCAAATTCATCTGTTTTAGTTAAAATTTGAAATAATCTGTAGAAAATTTCATTTTTTTGATTGAATATTAACTTTTATAAACTAAAAACTGCATTATTATATTTTTGTTTAAAATTTGATATTTTTTATTGAACCTTTATCTTTTTTAGTTAAAAGTGAAATTATTTGTTTGAAAATTTATGTATTTTGTTGAAAATTTGTGTTTTTTGTTATAAATATAAAACTACTTTCTTGAAAATTCATCTTTTTAATAGAGAATTCAACTATTTTGTTGAAAGTTCCTTTACAGTTAATCCAAAATTAATTTATGTAAGATAAAGTTGGATTATATCATTTTTGGTAGAGAATTGATATTTGAATTAAAAAATTGATCTTTTGAAATTGAAAATTCAACCCTTTGGTTTGAAAATGCATATATTTCGATGAAAATTCGTTATTTCGGTAGGAAATCAGTCTTCTCGTCTGAAAATTCACCTTTGTGATTGAGAACATAACTATTTAGTTGCACATTCCGTTTTTTTGTGAAAATTAAATTCTCTAACTGAAAATTTAACTATCCCGCTTTTGGTGGAACACTGAAATTTGGTATTAAAAATGAATATTTTTGGGTTGAAAATTCAATTATTTGTTTCAAACATCGTCATTCTTATATAAAATTAATCTTCTTGGTTGAAAATACATCTGTTTGCTTGAAAGTTCAACTATGTATGTATCATCAAATGCATCTATTTTAGTAAAATTTCAATTAATTTGTTGAAATTTAATTGTTTGTTGTTAAATATCAATTCTTTTAACTAAAAAGGAATCATCCTATTTCTGGTTTTATATATTTATATTTTTGATTAAAAATTTATCTTTTTTATTTGAAAACTCCACTATTTGTTTGAAAACTGTTCTTTTTGATTAGAGTTCAACTATTTTGTTAAAAATTGATTAAAAACTCAACTGCACAATTTCAGGATGAAAAATTATATTTTTAATTAAAAATTAATTTTTTCATTTGAAAATTCGTTTTTCTGGCAGAAAATTATTTTTCTTTGTTAAAAGCTTATCTTGTTTATTTAGCATTGAACTATTTTCTTGATTTTTTTTGTTTGTTAAAAATTAATGTCTTTAAGGAAAATTTTAATTATATCATTGTTGGTCGAAAACTAATCTTTTTTTTGTAGAGAATTAATGTTATGGGTGAAAAATTAATCTGTTTTTTATTATTCTTAGCATAGATGTTCCAATTCGATTATTTTGTCTTAAATTGGAAAAAAATGTCTTGCATAATTTACTATAAAACAGTTTTAATCGCTGAGAGATTCTGCTAAATAATGTGTAGAACCTATCTGATTTTAAGTGAATTCTATTTTATTTTAAATACTTTTGATAATATTGTTTTTGTATTCAAAATTAATTGAGTTGAAAATTGTATTATTTGTTGAAAACAATTTTTTTTAATAGAACATTAATCTTTGTGTTTGAAAAATCATCTTTTTTGTTGAAACTTTTACTATTTGGTGTCAAGTTCATCTCTTTTAATTAAAAATTGAAATAATCTGTAAAAAATTTTATTTTTTGATCGAATATTAACTTTGTTTAAAATTTGATATTTTTTTTGTTGAAACTTCATCTTTTTAGTTAAAAATTATTTTATGGGTGAAAAATTCATTTGTTTTTTCTTATTCTTAACATAGATGCCCAAATTCGACTTTTTTTGTCTCAGATCAGAAAAAACCGTTTTGCATAATTCACTATAAAAGAATTTTAATCGCTGAGAGATTCTGCTAAATAATGTGTAGAACCTGCCTGGTTATAAGTAAATTCTATTTTATTTTAAATTCATTTTATAATATTGTTCTTGCATTGAAAATTAATTTAATTGATAATTCTATTATTTGTTTTTAAAAAATTTTGTTTAATTAAAAATTAATTGTTGTGATTAAAAAATCATCTTTTTTGACAAAACTTTTATTATTTGGTGTCAAGTTCATCTGTTTTAATTAAAATTTTTAATAACCTGCAAAAAATTTCATTTTTTGGATTAAATATTAACTTTTATAAACTAAAAACTGTATTATTAAATTTTTGTTTAAAATTTGATATTTTTAATTGAAACTTCATCTTTTTTGTTAGAAATTATTTTATGGTTAAAGAATTAATCTGTTTTTTATTATTCTTAACACAGATGTCCAAATTCCATTTTTTTGTCTTATATCAGAAAAAACGTCTTGCATAATTTACTATAAAAAAATGTTAATCGCTGAAAGATGCTGCTGTATAATGTGTAGAACTTGCCTGAATTTAAGTGAATTCTATCTTATTTTGAATACTTTATATATTATTCTACTAGGATTGAAAATTAATTTAGTTGAAAATTCTATTATTTGTTGAAAAAGATTTCTTAAAGTAGAAAATTAATTTTTGTGATTGAAATGTCATCTTTTTGTTAAAACTTTTACTACTTGCTGTTAAATTCACCTGTTTTGGTTAAAATTTTAAATAACCTGTAGAAAACTTCATTTTATTATTGAATATTAAGTTTTATATACTAAAAACTGAATTATTCTATTTTTGTTTAAAATTTCATATTTTTTCTTGAAACTTGTTTTTTTTTTAGTTAAAAATGGAATTATTTGTTTAAAAATTCCCGTAGTTTGTTGAAAATGTGTGTTTTTTGTTAGAAATATAAACATGAAGACCCAATACATCCCTAAACCTGAACATAATTCATTCAATCTCACATTTCTTAAACCATATATTGTTTAAAAGCACATAAAACATTGGAAGCCTATATATTTCATACAGCTGTTTTGTTGTGGTCAAGTGCAAGGAGCTTAATGGTACTTTTCTGATATTGAGTAAAGTTAGTGTAACATTGGTGTATTTTTAGTTATAAGCTAATGTTTTAGTAATTATTTGCATTCAATATAAACATTAAGTATTATTCCTGTGATGCATGGAATTTTTTATAAAATTTCATTGCTGATTGAAAATGCGGTAGCAACTTATTGAGATTTTGAGGTTAATATTACATATTTTGCAATTCAAGAGCGAACTGCTCGCAGTAACTAAATTTATCAAAAAGACGTAACATGAAAACATAAAAAGCTATTTTTTATTTTAATCCTGATTAAAACAGTTTCTGTTTTTTCACCAAAGATTTTATAAATTTGAATGAAATCTTTGTGTAATTTGTAAGAAAAATTTCAGTAAAAGCTTAACTTTCTTAAAGTTTTTGTAGTACATTTTCGTAACCTTTCATAGCAAAAAATAATATTTGATAGATTTTTATAGATATATATACGGAAGATTTACATTAAATTGGTCAAAATTATCTAATTCTGCGACCAGCAGTTCGCTTTTGTATTCTAAAATTAATTCCTAACCTCAAAATTTCAAAAGTTGTTATCGCATTTTCCACCAGCAAT
>NC_046663.1:98283504-98286031 GCF_010883055.1 Belonocnema kinseyi | reverse complement strand
TGAGAATGGTCAATGCTTTGTTATGGCTATTAACGTCGGCTATGAAGATGTCGATATACAGATAGCTCCCCAAACAATCATACCATATGATGTTTATGATACGGAATCTCTATCAGACTCCGATGAGAAGCTCGAAAAAATCATGAAAAAACGTTCGGGTTCGCGACTCTCAAGGAGACAACGCGTACGTCGTATTTGCGAGCTCGTGGGGGTCAAGGATTTGCCACCCGAGGAACGAGAGAGCGTGATCAAACTCATTGAGGAGTTTCCTTATTTGTTTTTCCTCCCAGGTGATGAGTTCCCAGGTACCAACCTAGAACAGCATACTGTTCCCACCACGAACAATGTACCGCCGGTGACGAAACAGTATCGCTATCCGCCTGTCCATAAAGAGGAAATAAGAAAGCAAATAGGGAGATTGCTCGAGCTCGGTGTGATTAAAGAATCAAACTCGCCTTACAATTCGCCTCTTTGGATTGTTCCTAAAAAGCCTGATGCTGAAGGAAACCGAAAGTGGCGAATGGTAATCGATTTTCGAGCTTTGAATGCTAAAACCGTGGGAGATGCGTACCCCCTCCCCAACATCACGGAAGTACTCGACAATTTAGGCAAAGCAAAGTATTTCTCGGTTTTTGATCTCGCCAGTGGGTTTCATCAGATACCAATGAACCCTGCTGACGGGCCAAAGACCGCGTTTTCTACAGATCGTGGCCACTATGAGTACTTGAGAATGCCTTTAGGCCTCAAGGGAGCTCCGGCTACGTTCCAACGCCTGATGGACCGTGTATTGACGGGACTCCAGGGGACGGAGTTATTCGTCTACCTCGACAAAATCGTCATTTTTGCTTCAAACATCCAAGGTCACACGGGCAGAGCGCGACGTCTTTTTACGCGACTATCAGCGGCCGGCCTTCGCCTTCAGCCAGACAAATGCGCCTTTCTTTCTACCAAGGTTAAATATTTGGGTCATATCATTTCCGAAAATGGTGTTATTTCCGATCCAGACAAAATCAAAGCTGTGCAGAAATTTCCTGTACCGAAAAATCAGAAGAATATAAGACAATTCCTCGGATTGGTTGGATATTACAGGAAATTTATTGCTGAATTCGCGAGACGGACTAAACCATTGGCGGATCTGTTAAAGAAGGGTCGGAAGTTTCATTGGGGCGAAGAGCAGCAGCAAAGTTTTGACAATATGAAGGATACCTTAACACATGCCCCTATCCTTCAGTATCCTGATTTCGAACAACCCTTCCTTTTGACGACAGATGCTTCAGATTATACAATCGGTGCAGTCTTGAGCCAGGGAAAGATAGGAAATAACCTACCTGTTTCCTATGCGTCGCGATTGCTTAACAAGGCTGAGCGAAACTACTCGACTACCGAGAGAGAGTGTCTGGCAGTTGTAGAGTTTGTCCGGCACTTTAGAAATTATTTGTATGGGAAAAACTTTATGGTAATCACAGATCATCAGGCTCTAAGATGGCTTCACTCAGTGAAGGATCCATCCTCGAGACTGATGCGCTGGAGATTTAAACTACGTGATTTTCAGTACGAAATAGTCTATAGGTCCGGAAAAACGAACAAAAATGCGGATGCACTTTCTCGGAACCCGCCGGAGAAGGACGAAGCGTGCGCGGTACACGAGATTCGGATCTTACCTCTAAATCCCGTAACCGAAGAAAGAAAACGCGGTTGGCCTAGAAAGAATCCCAGCGAAGTGACAGAAACAACAGAGTGTGAAAATTCAGGCCCTGACTCAGAGAAATCAGGCATTGCCGCACGCGTTCGGTTGAGAAATCAAGCAAGAACAAGACCCGACTATAAAGAACCGTCGTCTCGACGGCAGCGTAGCCTAGCGTGTTCATCGTCTGATTCTGAATCGGAATCAAACTCAGGACCAACTCCAAGAAAGTCGCAACCTCTGCGCAAACGAATGCTGCGTTATGAAAATGACGAGGATTACATTCCCCCGATTTCGTTCCGTAGAAAGCCCATCTCTATCGAGAGTTTATTTAGAGATGAATCATTTTCTCAATCTTCTCCGATAGAGATGGTCGTTGACGTTGACCCAGCTGAAATCGTCGTTGAAAATGACTCAGCAGCCTCACCGCAACAATCTTCCGATTCCGCGGAAAATACGGTGGTGGAAACATCTCTTGAAAATAAGAACGTCACTCTCCGAGCATCTGTGCCTCTTTCTGAAGAGGCTGCTATTTTAATTCTTGCACCAGAAGATAACCCTTCAGCTTCTGAATCAATGTACAGTGAAGTTGAAACTGAGGATGAACCGACTGTCATGCCGACAACCCCTGATAACGAGACTCCCGCGAAAGGGGAAGAAGAAATTGTTGAAAATCCGCAGACACCCGACTTCTCAACCCTTCCATCAACTTCTCAATCAGCTCCTATCGTGACTCCGATTGTTAAAAGCGCTTTGAAAGATAAAAATGGCGAATTCACGTTTTTAGCTCATCCGCCAGCACATAAACGCAAGGAGAAACAGTCTGTGACGCTCGGACTGTAC
>NC_046663.1:98245330-98283404 GCF_010883055.1 Belonocnema kinseyi | reverse complement strand
CATGCCTAGTTTCATATTTTTGGCGTTTTTGGCGCAGAGCACGGTTCAAATGGGCCAATTGTTGTTGGTAGCATTGTTCTGCGAGCTGTTTTTGCGTCTGACAATCGTCTTCATCCAGCAAAGCCTGCAATTCGACGTCCTCAGACGATTTCTGTGGTTTGCCGCGGTCAGCGTCTCTCACATTACAATTGCCACTTTTGAACTTGTTAAACCACTCATTACACTGCGTTCGACCAAGAGCATGCTCTCCGTAAGCTTCGACAAGCATTCGATGAGATTCTATCGCCGATTTACCCAAATGGAAACAGAAAATTAATGCTCCCCGCAAATCGTTGTTTGAAGGCACGTATTTCGACATTTTCAAGAGCGAAAAAAATCACGATTTCATATGAAACTTGAAATGTTTGGTATTGGATATTGTTGACAGATGACAATACGCCAATTAGCACAAATGGTAAGTTCCGACAGTGCCTACAAGTGTGCCTACTGGCCGCTAAATGGCAATACCGGTTTCATATGTATACACCTGGTAAGAATTCGATCATAAATAACAAGCAGATGCCCTGTATTGCGATTACGGTGGTACGGGTGAAAAGGTGGTGGTAAATGAGAAGCGTTGATTAGTATTATCGACCTCGAAATTTGATTCGATTATTATTCCCAACAGTGATCCAAAAATACTTGCGCATGCTTGAACTGTGTGTCGCTCATTGGCTCTAGTTCGCGTACGTATTTTAAAATCAAGTACAGACGCGCACCGTAGCCAATGAACGTCACTCAAATCCAAGCAAGCGCAGATCAAGCCAGCTCCGTTGGGATCATTTAAGTTCAAGAAAACGCGTGTAACGTTCCATTACTGTCTAACTCAGGGTGACTCACGAGTGTCCCTTTCGCACGCGTGTAGCTATCAAAGAACGAGCAATCGTGACAATTTTTTCAATATTTTCCAACTCTGTCTAACCCATTCACAATTCGTCTCTCACGCATATAGCAATGAAAATCGAGCAGTGTGACAATCGAAATCGACAATATCGTTTAGAGATTTCATATTAAGGAGGAGGATATACTGGAGCTGGGAATGAAGGAATGAGCGTTTACGGCGTTTCTAGAACTGATAGCAGCCGCAGTTTCTAAATAAGAGGAGCCACGGGCTCGAAAGAGAGGATATGCTCGGTCAAGCGTGACAAATGCCTTGAGGGCCTAAACACAGCGCGGTAGTTGGATCAGATTACGTAATGCGTCCAAATCCAACAGAAATGATTCACGCAGCCCAGTCTGTTTATGGTACATTCGGATTCTCTACATTATATTTAGCCCAAAGGAGTCTCAGTTAGTTTGAATTTTTCAGTATTCAACCCCGTGTTCGACCACACTCATCACACTTGTCGCATTTCCCGGTTGTTTGAGGTGGCCATGGGGGGAGAGGTCACACTCTAATTTTAAAAAGGTTTAAAGGTGCTCTGCCATTATTAAGTCATTCAATTTGTAGGTTTTCCCGTACAGAAATTGGCCCGGTTAGCCCTACTACAATAAGATTTCTGGTCCGAATCATAATTTCGAGCCGACCGGGCACTGGCCAGGAGACTTTTTACTAAAAATTAATCAATTTTTACGTGCCATGACATTATTTAATACGTACTTACTTAATTTTGTAAAATTTCAGAATATTTTTTGTCTGAACACTAGGCCGGAGTAAAAATGATCAAATTAGTCGAATCGTTTGAGCTGGGCAAATAAAATTTGTGGGTTGACATCCGAAAAAAATATAAAACAAAAAACAATTCTTGAAATCGGTTAATATCTTCTGTTCCCTTTTTTGATTTGAAAATTCAAAATTGTGAAAATTCCAAAAAATTTCCCTATTGCTTCAAAAATGATGGAAAATTTTTTATGTATAGCTTTTTCTATAGAATAAGGATTAAAAAATTAGAATGCAATTTTTTTTTGCCTAATTTAGAATTTGATTAAATGGCCAAAAGCATGTTTCTTTTTGGATTGAGTCCTATGCACACATTTTGAAAAAAGTTGCATATGTCGAACCTGACATTTCTTCAGCTTGAAATGAAGAAGCATGCTGTTAATTTTTTGTTTCAACCAAAAAATATTTCGTGATGTTTCAAGCGTTTAAATATTGTCAATTTTACCTTTTTTAGCGATTTTGGAGACTTGCTAAAACTAAGCCTTTAGACTAAAAAATGATGTTGTTATTACGGCATAACGATATTTTCTTAGGAACAGGCAGATCAAATCATTCTATACACATACCCCCTCCCCCGTGGGAAGGGGGTTAATGCATAGATGGATAACTTTTTATGGTATCCCGTTTTTTTAGAGAACAACTAATAAAGAGCTCAGGGAAGAATTTTTTAGGCTTATTAGGGGGGGGGGGGACAAACACATTTTTTATTGCAGAAATAGGTATGCAGCTTTTCGTCTGCTATGATAAAGCGATAAAATAACACCATCATTTTTTGCGTCTAAAAGCTTAGTTTTAGTAAGTCGTCAAAATCGCTTTAAAAAAAGGTAAAATTGAAAATATTTAATTTTTTATTATTATTCCGAAGCAAAAACTGTACATAAACAAAATTCGCCATCATTTTTGAAGCAATAGGGAAATTTTATGAAATTTTCAAGATTTTGAATTTTCAAATAAAAAAAAGGAAACAGAAGATATTAACTGACTTCACAATTTTGTTAAACTTTTATTCGGATGTCAACACTCTGTACACTTTCAAATTTACCGCAATCTCTGGTGCCCTCTACTTATGGTGTCTGCGTAGACAATAGTAAGTTTCAGTTTTTTATCCCGAACGAGAATGAACATTGCATTCGCGTCGTGTCGTCTCCTCGAAATTTACAAACAAAATCGTGATCCGTAATTAAAGTAAACCTAATTTCAGTTATCACCTTGAAAACCCCACTCAGTGCGTAGATAATTATTATTTCTGATTAAAGTACAATGGTGCATATTCATTTTTCCGTTCTTCCTTCAAACCTCAAATAACCACGTGGTGTCAAAAATAAAAAAATTGCTAGGACATTTTAACATCAATGATTGACTCTCCACTCCACTTTCCTGGCAAGAATTTGTTAACTTTATTTAACTTTTAAAGTTCGCCCTGTTCTTTACGACGAGCCTTAAAAGGAAAATACACTTACAAATTTTTCGCCTAAAGCAACATTTTTTAACGTCTCTCTCAAAGGATCTAGGGCGAGATTTAAGTTGAAATCCGATCAGTTTACCCGGGCGTCTTTAGCAGGATCCCGACCAGTATCCGAGATCGGCGTCCGTTTAAAACTGGGGCTATCTGGCCATCTATCGGTCGGAGTACAGTTTCCATTTCTACACTTGTCGTTTGCAAAACTTTAACATAAATTTTGCCTACGCTCATTTCATTCTAATGCTCAAACATGATGTGAAAAGTGTCACGTTTTTGTAGATCTTACATTAAATTTATTATTGGTTATTCGATAATTCGCTGAATTAATTTTATAACGTCTTCTGAATTGGATAAATATGTAATGTATTTGTTTAACTTCATTTAGAAATCCTATGTCGAAATCATAAATACACGAAGGTAATATAGGATTAATGTTTACAAAATTCATTTAGTGAATACTGCTTCATCTTCTATCATTCTTCTTGTTTACTAGATAAAAACCTCAAAGTTCAATATCATTGAATAAAAAGAAAAATATAATGAGGGCACCTTGAAGTCATGTTCTCACACTCCTGGCAATAATGAAAACCGTGATCCACTAATATAAATCTCTTGGATTATATTCGATATGCAATAATGTATTAGGTTCTGTGCGGTATTTTCACGTAATGGTCGATAACGATTTATTATTATTATACCTATTCCGTTGGTTTTAAGGCCAATTCGTTAAGCTCGAACAATGAGCGCGAGAAAGATTACATCTTTTTCGATAATTACTTTTACTTTGCTCTGATTTACATTTCTTCAATCTGTGACTTAATGTGTTCTAAAAGCTCTCCTTTTCATTATATAATATATATTCTAAGACTGATAATTTTCTCTTCAAGTAAAAATTAGTCGGAAACTTAGGAAAATAATTATGGAGTTCTATATGTTAAAGGTCAGAGTATTCATTATTCTTATTGGATAGAGTATATAAAATATACTTCTTATAGACATAACCCGTGTAGAAATGTCCCCGGTTGGCCCTAATACAACAAGGTTTCTGGTAACATCCCGACCGCACTACCCCTGGCTGGGTTTCATGGACAGGAACCGGGCGAGAGCCGGCCGGGCTATTATGGATGCTAGATGAAATATTATTTGAAAATAATAATTTAAAGATTTATTTGATCACTGAAACAGAAATGAGCTTTTTTAAATTCTTTAAAGAATAAAAAATTAACATTTTTTGTATGATTTAACTTTTTAAATTAAACTATTATCGATTCTGCTATGAGCAAAAACAAAAATGTTACCATTTTCATAAACTTCTCTATTTTCAGACAGTTTCTAGCCGGTGTACTTTCAAATTTACCGCCATATATAGCGCCTAATGCGTCTAACGTCTGCATAGACACTCAGTGAATACGACCAGTTTACCGAGACGTTTTTTAGCCGAATCCCGGCTGGATTCCCCGACCAGCGCCCGACCTAAGCCGGGGCTATCCGGCCGGGACCCGGACGGAACCCTGATTGGATTCCTACATGGAAAGAAGTCATTTAAATATAATTAGCGATGTTCCTTTTTCCACTAGAAAAGTATTATACTTTCCATTTTTTCTATAATATAATTTTAGATATTATCATGCTCTTTTCAAAACGTTGCACTTGCCATTCTTTCAGATAAACAATGGTATTTATTTTTTAATGAGGAGTTTCTTTGTATTGGCAAAATGGAAAGGATTGTTGTTTTATATCGTTGGTTTTTCTTCGGTTGATTTTTCGGCCTTACGCAAACAATAATAAGCTACGTGGAAGATTTAAGGAAAGCAGGTTACTATTAACTACCACTAGAAGCTATGTAACGTCTTGTGTCAGATTGAACATTCATTTAAGCTCAAGAACAGCAGTTTCCTACTATCAATATAAAACCAATCAGCGAAAACCAAACACACAAATGAAAGGTGGCCTTACAAAAAAAAAATCAGATAAATTTGGTTTGGTTTTGACATCTGAGGTATAATCAAGTCATTTAATAGGTAACATGCTTTTTAAGGTGGTTTTCAAGACGCCGAATTCAAATCTAAGGTCCTTTAAAATCACTTACTTGATTATATCTGAAATGTGAAACCACCGCTTTGATGGAGGCTTTCTACCCTTCAGAGTGCACCCATGCCCATATAAAAAAACACGTCTCAATTATTTTTCATAGTTCTGCAAATAAGCCAAGTCCCATCAAAATCTAGGAGTGATAGTTCCGTAGTTTCATTGTTGATTGGCGTCGTTGATTAACGTATTGTGCACCTAATAATGATCAAGAAACGTCGTTAAGTAACAAGGAAAAGGGCTTGATTAAAAAATTCCTGCTAATAATGTGTAAAGCTTTTATTTATAATATTAACAAATAATGTTAGTTGCGTAATTAATCGAAACTCGGGGGAAATGCTAATTTCACAAGTAAGCAATTTTTAAACATTCTTTATTTTATAGTAATTGATTTATTAATTTAAAAAATCTTGATACCCTTTATATATCCGATAATACCTCCATGTATCAATAATATCAGTTGGATTAAAAGTTAAATAAATGAGAGAATAAATGAAAAAATATATAATTTATTTGCTTACAATATAATTAAATTATGCTTGTTGCATCATTGCAAGCTACTTGAATGAACTTTGTTTCTTCATAAACGAGCAATTTTTTTAATTGGTCTCTGATTTTATGGTAATTGATTTCTGAATTATAAATTCTTGATACTCTATATGTGTTTAATGATACCTACAATTTTCATTAATATCAGATGGATTTAAAGCTAAATAAATAAGTAAATGAAAATACAGAAACATCAAATTATCAGTTTAGAAACATTAGTAATTGTCTCGAAATTTTGAGAAGTAAAAAAATTGCCTTGTAAAAATCAAATAAAGAACAGAAAATATTAGCTAAACAAAAATTCAAAAATTGACACTTGTTTCTTATCAAGTAGAAAGCTTTTTGGGGTGTGTTGGGTAAGCCATAAAAAAGTGGCGCCAATTCTATGTGAAACAGGTCGGGCACTACTTTAGGCGGGCACCCCCCCCCCCCCTTTGTTTGAGAAGAAAGAATGTGATGAGCAAAAAAAAAGAACAAGAGCGATAATCAAAATGAAAACAATGATGATAGATTTCTACACGAAAACACATTCATTTCCTCAGGCACTTATGTAGCAAATAAATTCTTGAAATACATGAATATCGCGCCAAATTTCAAACATCAAATTACAGAAATTTCTTTTAACTTATTTAAAAAAAAAATAATTGATTATAATTTTTCTATACAATAAGTGACTAGAAATTTCAATAGAAAACGGTATAAGAGATCAAATTACATTGCAAATAATTTAAAATAAAAACTCTAATATACTATTTCGCATAAATATTAAAGACTTAGGTTTCTAGGACTTGAATGATTTATTTCTATCAGTTATTCAAAAATTACTTAAGGTTCTACTGAGCAGCACTAACCCCGAAGGAGTATAAACTTCTACTGAGGGGTAAAGATTTTTTACAGACGAGGCAAGGTGGATCGAGAATATTTTAAATATTACTCAAGTTAATCATTGTCATTTTACAAATTTTTTAAAAAACTTTCAATGTTTTTAAAACATTAGGAAACAGCGTTTATTCATTATTTACTTTTTATTATTATTATATTGTAAAATATGGAGATCGAAATAAGAGAAATGTTTAAATGACTCGAAAGTGATCTCAAAATCTGAAAATCTAAAAATAATTAAAATTAATATTATAGGTTGATAAATTATTTATGGATTCGAGCAAATGGCTGGCCTGATGATAAGTCAGAGAAATTTTTATTGGATTTCTAAAAAACTGTTTAGGCAAAATTTATTAATAAATATTTTTCTGAGATATATTTGTTGCAATCGACAAAATTAATCAGGATACGTTCTTGCATCACTTATAATTGCCAATTTGAAAAAAAATAATTAGTTATTGGACTCTGATCTACTTTTTCTCCTAATAGAATTTTTTGTACCCGTTTTATATATTCTGGTATACAGCAAAGGGATATATTAGAAGCATTCTTTTTTATACTTTTAGCAATTCAAAGTTACTTACGAAATGGTGATGTCATATGTAATATTCGTGAACCTGTTGATAAATATAGATTTAATCGTACGAATTTTGGATTAGCGCACGTTTTGTTTTATTTAACTTTCTTTACTTAATTATTTCCCCTTATTTTTCGATCATTTTTAGTTAATTTATTTACACAATACATTTCCCAATTTTTAAGACCCCCCACCCCTCTCAAAACAGGTCGTGCGGCCGCCCGACCTGCTCCTCAGGGATTGGCGTCCCTGCATAAAACTACAGATTTTTTCATTTGGCATACAAAAAATTACTAATAAGGAAAAGAATTTATTTTTTCATTTGAAACAGAAAAAGATGTAACAACTTGCCGTAGCATCAATATTTTAATTTATTTACATCAGGGTTGTTCTTATTTACAGTGGAATTGTTTTAAAATATCTCTGCTCTAACGCCCCTAGTTTTTTCGAATGGAAAACAGAATGATCTTAAAATTTAAGCCAAATAGGTTAATATGAAGGGGTGGCGATAGGATCATAAAATATCCTATTTATTTACCATGAGAAAAGTCAGATTTTGGTCAATCTAAATATTTAACGCGATTATAGTTTATAAATAATGCCGCCTTTTAGTATATTTTTCAGAATTCTTAAGGGAATGAAAATCAACCATAAATTTTGAGGGTCAGTGACTTTAAGCCACTCTTCTTGCTTCCCAAAGAAAATCGCATATGTGAAAACATTACACTTTACGTAATATTGCGGTCTAATAACGCGTTTTGAAATTTATTTTTCTCAATAATTATTATTCGGTAATTTCAGAATACCCAGTCATTTTTAAGCAATTTTCTATTGGTTAAACATTTTAACTTGTCGAAACATTTGTTTTTTAGGTAAGTCGAGAAATGAACACATGTTCTAGACGTTATGTGAGTTTTTTTAATAAATAATAAAAATAAAATTATTTATTCAAATAATTTAACAATCATTTTAAAAATACTTCAGGTTGCTTCAAGTATATAGTTAAACAAGAAAACCAGGAGAAACACTAAATTGTCATCGGATTTGAATACTTTTTATCACACATTTGTTTTCCAAGAATATTATTAAATGTCTAAAAAAATTGTAATAGTTTTAATATCTATTTTATCCTAGTAATTTCATGTATTTTTATCGATTGTGAGGATGAAATGCGTATTAATGTTTAACATACATTAACACTTAATTTCCATCAGCCCTCAGAATGAAGAAATAAAAATAAGTCAAACTCTTCTATAGCGCTGATTTTCGTGCTGACAGTGGGTGGGCACTAACTCGTTATAGCCCGCTCCGCTTTTGTTCGTTCACGCCTGTGTGCTCGCCTGAGTGACGACCGCAGACCCCGCGCAGCTTCTATTATACCTACTTGCGGTGCGGCGAGGTGTTAATTCTCAAAAGAGCTATATAAGGGAGAGCTATTGAAGAGTTTCACTGTAATCTAATTACGTATCTTCTCTGTGCCGGAAAAAACATATAAAACCAGTAAAATAAGAAAAATTAAACAACTTCAACTTGTTTAAACGAAATAGGACCAATTGGAGGCTAAAGCGGAGTTATTTCAGACTTTCTCATAGTGTGAAGGCTTCTACTTTTTCTTTCGTTATAATCAAATTTTTAGTAAAGAACGCATAAGGCCCGGTAAAATTGTGCGTAAGTTTTAGCAGAATTTTTCTAGTATAACATTATCGATGAATCAATTGTTTATGTGCTACAAAAAATGTATAGAGGGGCTTGAAAACTTATAGAGCATGCCTGATGCACGACGGCTCAGAACGAGCGTCCCGTTAAAGAGTGAAAAATGAGTGCTCGCAACCATTTCTAAGAATCATGAAGGTTCGTTAAAGTGTTCGTTAATTTTTTTCACGAAAGGAAGACGCTAAAGGCTAAGTGCTATTTAGAGTTTTGGGCTAACCTAAGACAACCTACAACTCAATAGATCGCATCATTTGCAGTACGTCAGGCCTCATACCGCCATACTAACTTAATAATACGCAGGAACTTCACTAGTATAATATGGAACAACCTGCCCATATGCTTCAAGTGAGTTCAGAAACTGCACACCCCCGATGTTCAGTCCTGAATAATTTTTATATTTCTAAGAATTCAATATGAAAGGGAAAAATTTTACTCTTTGCATGGTCTTTCAAATAAGAATGTTTCCATAAGGCTCTCTATTACCTACAAAATTTCACCCGTTCAATTTCATTTTTTATCTTCATTTACGACAAGGCCGGCTTAGGCTAAAGATGATTTTGCAAACTTTTACCGATTAAATCCGTCTAGTAATCATTAGGTGTCGAATTTTTATGATTCTTTATGGTACTCTTTGGGATACCAGGCGGCCCTGGGCGTTAGATGCCGTGCATCAAACTCCTGAGTTTCCCCCTCCCCCCGGGATTATCTACTTCGTCTCTTTACGATTGCGCTCTGAAGTGAAGGGCCCCTTCCAAGTGGGAACCGATACAAGCATCCGGAAATCTTTTAAAGTAACCGTATTCGACTTCGGGTCAAATTTACACCACGGTGTAAAAATGTCAAATTTTGGTGTAAATAGTCCTCAATTCCAAGTTATATAAATACAGTCCACTCGTCAGTTAAACTTTTTATATTTTTCATTTAAAATATGTTCCGATTACATTATTAATTCCAAAAATTATAATTGTGGTTTTTAATTGTTTAAAGCGTTTTTATCTAAATTCAGGTAAATAATATCTCACGGATTTACATTGGACGTAATCACCTTCGCTCTATGATACTGAAATTCAGAAGCTGCCAATCAGATGGCAAAAATGCCTTCATTATACTGGAATGTATGTGGAAGAATAATAATTTCATACTTCATACAAATTTTTGTTTAATGAAAAGTTATAAAGAAAATTCGGCTTATAAGAGTTGATGATATCAGCGTGGGATGGATCGATAGTAAGTCATTATGAGGGGTTTGATGATGATTTTTGGTTAATTTTGAAATTGGCGCAAACGAGCACATTTGCAATCCTATTCGAAAACCCTATTATTAACTTTTAGAATGCAATTAAAGTTAGTTGGAAATATGAGCGTAGGGTGGATCTATGGTAAGCCATTATGAGCTCATTGATTATAGATTATTATTAATTTTGAAAGTGTCGCATATGAGCGCATTTGAAATCCTATCGAAAAAGCGATAATAACTTTCTTTTTTTTTTATCATCACTTCGGAAAGTAATCTGACCTCCATATCTTTGACAATTGTCAGGATATGCAGAAATATTTAATGACGCATTAAGGTTCATTTAAAGTCCTTTACGAAAATCCCTTCATCACTGCAGTTCAACAACTTGTCCTTTTGTTGGTCATTACCTTGCAAAATGTTATGACTTCTATGTCTTGGACACTTTTGTAGATATGCGAACAAATGTATGCTGCATATGAGCGCATATGAGCATATGCTTCGATGGCTACAATTCCAGAAAATGCAACAGATAATTTACCCCGTACCACTAAAATTATTATACTCTTACAACACCATTTTTGCAGAATATTCCCTTCCAAAGTGTCTTCTCAGGCAGTTGAGTTTCAATAATGCCCTTAGTTTTTCTCTAGATATCTACTATTACATCATCTACATCATTTACTACTTTTAATCTCATTAGTATTATTGCAGCCTTTGCATCTTTTCCTTGCATTACATGAAAGTGTTGTATCTCTGGCATGAGAAACAAAAAGAATAAAGCAGTGTCAAATTCATAGTTCGGTGAATGTAACTTATAGCTAAGATAATACGAACTGCACTAATAGCATATAATGTTACAAAAATAAGCATTGTGTACCTTTGACCAATTTTGTTAATGAACAGATGATATATGAAGCTACCAATTGTCGCAGTTAAATTGGGCCACACTGCTATCCAAGCTTCTTGCGAATCAGAAGTAGGAAAGTCTGGTTGGTTTTTAAATATGACAATGCTGGCGACGTCCATGCGTTCATGGTAGCACAATCTATAATTATGTTAAAGGTTTTAATAAATATATACAGTATGTATTTTTGAATTTTATTTCAGTACAGTATATTTGCTTTAAAATGAACGAATTTATTTTTTTTAGGTGGCAGGAATTAATGTAAACTGCTTTCTGATTTAAGAAAAATAGTATAAATCGATAAATAGTTTTACCCACCTGTTTTTTGTAAAATGTAACTACAGGATGATGTAAAATTTTTTTAATTTCATGAGGATAATCACATATTGGTAGCTTTTTGATAAAATGACCATTTTGGAATATTAAAAATGTTTTATTAGAATATTCTGATTCTGAGTACTGGGTCTCATTATATGTTAAAAATTGAGTACAAAATCTTTCAGATCTTCGCGTTATTCAGTAGTTCAAAAGTACATAAAACTTAGAGTTATGGATGACACACAAGATTTGCTCAACACATAAAAAGCATATTGTTATCTCTTATTTTATATATTATTAAGCTAACAAAAATGAGAAAATACCATTATCTGGTAACTTTTAATTAAAAATTAACTATTTAATTGAATTTATGTTTAAACTCATGCTCCTTACGAGTTTAAGTGATCATAATTCCTTTGAGTTATTTTAAATAGAGGATTTTGCATTTTTCCTGTATCTATACAAGAACATATTTAAATATATATTTAAATATTTAATTTAACATATTTAAATGACTATAAAGAATAAAATTTCGAAGCATTGAAACTTACCACCAATACGATTTCTGAGAATTTCTGTCTGACTGAAAGATCTGATGAGGAAACCTGATTACTTTGAAACTCCAAGAATGACTGGGATGAGTAAATCAACGTAAAAACCGGTTTTGCAATTTATCATATAATACGTAAAATTATGAATCGTCACCAAGACAATTGTTATAAGACATGTAAATCTCGAAGAACGAGACTTCTTGAACTATGATTTATTTTCACGAATGCTTAAACGATAAAGTAATATTCTCAAACCTAATAATTATCTGAACAACTCATGCTGAATTATTTTCATAATGAATTGAGAAAGGGTTAAAACACAAATAAACTGTTGCACGAATTTATTTTCAACAAAATAAGGATCAGTCGTGAGTTATCTTTATTAATAATTGGTAAATGTAAGATTAATTATAAAAACTTAGACAGTATAGACGACTGAGATATGCTATGACACACGCACACGCCCGCACACACATGCGTACACACAAATGATACAAAAATCAAAATGGTAAAAAATCATCGATCGAATCTGAACACTTAGGCTTATCTTTTCAATCAAATTGAATTCTATAGTATATTACATTTAAAAGAAAATTCACTTAATTAAGAACAGACTAGAAGTGCAAGGTACATACTTGAATTAGTTTCCCTGACTACTGCGTAGTTACATAAATCAAGAACTATTTTTTGCCTAATTACATTACAGATATGCTAGACAGTCCATTTTTTTAATTCTTTCAATTCTGCAAAGAAGCTTATGATCCTTGTTATGTCATCTGTGCCCACCGACAATTTTCACGTATATTTCAAGAATTGAAAGATAGTTTAATTTCGTTTAGATCTATTTGCTCCTAACGAAAAAAAAAATTAAATATTCCACAAGTTTTTGAAGGATTAGGGATTCAATTATTGTTATAAATTCTTCTATTGATGTGACATTCCTGAAAGTCTCTCGTAGTTTAAGAAAGTGGTTAATGACAACAATTTATTTACTTTTTAAATTATTTTCCTAATTTTATAAGTTAAGGGCCATACAAACAGTTCCTTGTGCCCTTTATATAATTTTCCGAATATTCAAATTGATGATAATATTTCGTGTGGAGATCAGTTTTTCCAAAAAAAAATGGCCATAAGTATGACCTGGTCTTATTGAATATTTTTGAAGTAATAATTTTGTTACACTTTCAGAACCGTAAGCAGGGTCAGTATTGTATGCAACTTGATTCGAGATGGTTAATAATACATGTATTAATTTCAAGTTACAGCGAGGCTTCATCCAACTCCACTATCTATAATTTATAAGAACGACTGTCCTATATTTTTACGTAATTCACATAATAAGAAAATATCAGGGAGATTTAAAATATAATAGCAAATTTCATCCAAATTTAAATTGATTGGTCCGGATAATTATATAACCTCATTCCTTGAATAAGCTTGATTGTGAAATGAATCAGACGGTGTTTAAGAAAAAATTAAAGTTCAAATTAAATGGTGGTTGGAGAAAAATTAAAGTAGGAATATTATTTTTTATTTTAATATTACCTACGTTGATTTTACGTACATATAAGATAATTTTGTACGTAAAATAATTATCTCTCCAATTTTTTTTTACTTACTTAATATTTTCATACTATATACATGTAAGAGTTCCCTAAAAAAATGGTAACTATCTTTGACTTAAATATTAAGTCTTCGTTCAACTATTGAAGTCAGTAAATTATACTTCTAGTAAAAACAAGTTTTTTAAGGTCTCTTTATAATTTTGTTATCTTCTTCCTCAAATTCAATTAATTAATTGCTGTGTCTAGATTTCCCGGAAAAATTAGGAATTTGGAAAAGGGGAAGGGCTAGTTGTTCCGAAAATTTGAGACGACTAGGCAAGCTTATGAAAAATATATGACTAAGCATCCCGAAATCCGGGACGACGAGACACTACGTTAATTGAAACTTAATCTGTTACAGAATCAAGAATTAAACTTACAGGTTTACTTTTTTTTGTTTTTAGCATATCCTGTATTTCTTCTAAACTCTTACACTTTGTTTCTGGTGCAACCCAAAAAACCGAACACGCCCCACATATGCAACAAGCACTAAAAGTTAAAAATGGAATATAAATTCCACCTGCACTTTTCAAATATTGATAGGTTAATTTCAAAGTAAAGCCAAATACTGCATGCAAAGCATTTGCAAATCCAATGGCGGCACCCTTAACCCTGAGCGGAAAAAGTTCCGAGAGAAACACCATGGGCAGGATGGCAAATCCCATATAAAACGAAAACTCGAACATTATCAGACCAGCCAACGGCAACCAGGCAATAGAAGACAAATCATATTTTAAGTATAATTTCAGGAAAAAAAAGAGACCAACGGATCCTATGCAAATCCCTGATAAAATTCCAGAAACTAAGAAAAGGGGCCGCCTTCGAAAACGATCAATAAATTGTGTTGTTGGCAATATCGCTATAATATTCATCCCTGTAAAAATCATTGCTGCGGAAGTAGGTGCTAATGTAGAACCACTTTCAGTTAATATTTCCTGCGCATATGCACTAATGGCCATACTTCCAGAAAACACACTAGCAGCTTTAGCCAGTACGACTACAAGAATACTTTTACGGCATCCATTTTTGCAGAACATTTCCCTCCAAACTGGTTTCTCAGACACTTCATTTTCAAGAATGCTTTTTTTTATTATTTGAATATCTGCCATTACATCCTCAGCATCCTTCACTCCTCTTAATTTCATTAGTGTTTTTACAGCTTTTGCATCTTTTCCTTTCATTAGATAAAAGTGTGGTGTCTCTGGCATGAGAAAGAAGAATAACATGAACGAAAGTGATACAGAAAGCAGTGTCAAATTCATAGTATGGTATTCCAAATATGCTCCAGCTACTGCGACATAAAAACCTGCTACTTTGGCAAAAATGGTCATGATGGTCATTAGTGTACCTCGAATTTCCTTATTGGCAATTTCTCCAAAATATACAATTGTTGTACTATATCCTCCTCCACTTCCAATTCCACATATGATTCTTGCCACATACAAGTCAATATAACTTTTCGCTAAGATAATGAGAACTGCACCAAGTGCGTGTAATGTTCCAAAGATAAGCATTGTGTACCTTCGCCCAATTTTGTTAATAAATAAAGGAAATATCAAACCACCAATTATAGCACTTAGACTAGGTAACGCTGCTATCCAGGCTCCTTGTGAATCAGAAACAGGAAATCCTGTTTGGTTGCTTTTTAAATATGGCAATGCTGGCGACGTCCATACCATAATGACAGCAACATCTATATTTATGATTATGGCTGTAAAAAATATGCCTAGTATATATTTTTTAATTTAACTTCATTATTGTATATTTCACTTAATAATGACCAGGATATGTTTCTGATTAACTTTCCCTTCCCTAATTTTTTCGAATTATGTAGGCAGACCAGAAATATTTTGCTTACACGGTTTTTTTTTGGGTGGTAAGAATAGGAGTTGATTAAAAAATGATTTAATTAAAAAAAAAGTTAATGCTAGATATTATTTACAATTATCTTTGCGTTAATAGACCACTGCAACAAAAATAATACCTTTAAATTTTCTGTGTTCAATTCGAAAAATCACTCCTTGCTATTATGTCCTGAAAAACAAGAAAAAACAGTAACTACATTTGGGATTTTGCACCTGACTCCAAATTGTTTTACATTGGAATATATTGGAGACAATTTTGTATCAAGTGCTAAATCTTAAATTTAGATACCGGTTTTTGTATTTCTTACGCCAGTATTAGTGTTGAAAATATGTATTTTTATGTTTTTAAATTAATATGCAATTAGTTTCACAGTTGAAGGAAAAATTTATTTTAAATGTCGCGCAAAACGAGTTTGCAATCTCAAAATCACTGTGCCCACGCAAGCACCAATACTTTTTACGCGGAACAGAACGTTACGTAAAAGAATTAACTAATAATGATGTCGAATATCGACTTATTACTGAATTAATTTAATTTAAACTAAAGAATCTTTAAACTTGTTAACTTTTTTCAACAAAAGATGATATAGAAGTTTTTTTAAACAAACGATAAAAATCAATTTTGAGAAACTTTTTTTTTAAACCACCATTTCAGAATATTACAGTTTTTAAAGCGAATTCACAAAATGTAGGTTCAGGGCATGCTTACCCATTCGAAAGTTTTGTGTAGAGGTGTATTTACATTTAAATTTACGATTTTACCCCCATAAACATTTTTTAATATTTTCTGTATTAAATTAAAGAAAATACTTCAAAGGTTATGTTTGATCAATTTCAGATGTTTGCTACAACTTTCCTAGGTCATACCTCAAGTTGAAGTTGAGGTACAAAATTAGAGAAATTCTTACCTTTTTTAAAAACATTTCACGTTGTATATTCTCTTCAAAAAATAAAAAAAATCTCTATTAGGTCTCATTGAATGGGTAATTTAACAAGATTTCGAGTGGGTTTTAAAAAAGTTCGTCGATTCTATTTGGACAAATAATCACAATTCAAAGTTAGCAGTGAATTTTACTAATACTTTCGCTGACGTTACCGACGATTTTTTATGGTAGTCTATTTATACGGTTCTTATTTTAGAAAATCCTTCATTTATAATTTGCTCACTCACATTTTAAGGAATTATGACACCCGGTACCTTGAATTTTGAAATGTGAGAAAAACCTATAAGGAAGGTTTTTAGAGAATGGCTTCCCAGATATTGTTTTTGTTTTCTACTCTGAATAATTTCTCGCTATAACGTTGTTAAAACGTGTAAAAAGTTGACTAATACATTTAAAAAATCGTTTAAACAACCAACGCAAGGTCCAACTTCTAGCAACTGTTAACCAAAAATGACACCGGCTCCCAATAGAACCATGACGAATCACACCCGTGGCCACGTCGCAAGTCCGCATATATATCAATATATGATAAATAATAAATATTAGAATATACCATATTCGTGTAACTTTGATTTACAAATCAACTGCTTACTTCCTAACTTAAATTATTTTTAAAATAAATTAAGGTAGGAAAACTTACCACCAATGCAAGCAATAAACTGAGGAAGAAAGCTTCTTCCTATCGCACCGCTTTCTTCATTATTTTTCAAATTGTCACTTTTTACTATTCTTTTACTTTCTGCTCGCTTTTTTCGTTCAGAATTCAACTTGAAATAGTCCATTCCTGAAATTTCTTTCGAATTGAAAAATCGTTTCAGAAGACCTGCTCACTTCGCAACTCCAAGAACGACTGATTCCTTAACTTTTTCATTCAGGTTTGAACCGGCTTTGTAATTACTGATGATGCGACCAACAATCCATATTCAAGAAGAAAATTGGTATGAGAGACAATTTATTTTAAATAATTTAACATACGATCAAAATGAATAACATTAAAGATTATAACAAAACACAACTTTACATCCTGAATTCAATAATGCAGTTAATTAATGCTAAGAGCGAGATTTATTGTGAAAGACAACTTGCAATTATTTTAACAATTAATAATGATTCACTTGTACCTTTTCAGAGGTAAGTTGAAGAAAGTTCTAGTTTTTTCTAATCTCCCACAGTATGTCGCTTACTATTCAGTACTTTTTAATTTCATAAATAATACCCAATTTTTTTAAACTATCCCAATTGCGAATTGCCGGAGCTGAATACACGGCCCAGTGTTGGTTTAATTTTGGCAGCCAAAGGTCGGCTAAGGATATTGGGCCAATATCGGCATTTTAATCAGCTCAGTGTTGAGCCAGTTTTAGTCCGGGGAACCATGTTTCACGAGGATCAGCCTAAGTCTGGCCCAGTGGCGGCACATTACTGGGCTAAGTGTCACTTTTACTACGGCAAACCATGTTTTATTTGAATCGGCCTGATATTGAGCTAGTGCTAGCAGCCTATATTGGCTATTCATATTTGCATATGCCAGAAGTTCTGAACGTTCAAATAAACGAAATATTTTACTACTAACTTTGAAAACTTGAAAAAGTGCTTCAATTTTTGTTAATTTATATTGGAAATAAGTTATTATTAAAACAAAATTATCATGCCTATTTTAAATTGCAGTTGGAATAATATTTATGGGTAAAATAGAAATGAGTAAAAATATTTCGTTCAATTGAACGTTCGGAACTTCAGGTACATTATATTCACCGATGCATGGCCCAGTGTCGGCACTTTATTGCGCCAAGTCTCACTTTTAGTACGGGGAACCAAGTTTCACGAGGATCAGCCAAAATCTGGCCCAGTGACGGCACATTATGGGGCCAAGTGTCACTTTTACCACAGTAAACCATGTTTTATTTAAATTGGCCCAATTTTGAGCCAGTGTTGGCAGTCTACATTGGCTATTTATTTTTGCTGATCCTCCACTGATGCTTGTCCCAGAATCGGAACTTTATTGCACCAAGTCTCACTTTTAGCACCCAAAACCGATGAAATTTTTTAAGTTGTCATTAAAAATTTTTAATGTTAAAGAAAAATTGTAATCTATTTAAATTATTTATTTAAAAATTATTGTATTGATATTCCTTTTCACAGTTCGTGTATTTTACAACTATCTTCAATTATAGCAACTAAATATTAAACCTTAGAGTAAGAGAGACAAAGAGAAACAACGTCAGTCGCGACGACAGCAATACGGCAAGGCGAGTAGAGGTGAGGAATGCAAGAAGAAACCATGCTGTATTACTTTCACCGAAAAAAGTAGACATTATGAGATTTCCCAAAAAATTACTTAATTTAATTAAACTTAAAAATAAAAATTGCTAAGCTTATTAAAAAACATCCTCTGAAGAGACAAGAAAAATTAAAAATAAAGTTTGTAAATTAATTAAAAGGAAAATCAGGGAATTTAATAATAAAAACTTGGACAGCAAGCTAGCAAGTCTACAGGTCAAAGATAATAATTAATGGCAAATGGCGAGAGTCTTTACAAAAAATAAAAATAATAATGTCCAGAATCTCAACGGGAAAAATGATTTAATTTTTACTGACGAGGATAAAACCAATGAGATAGCTGTAACCTTTGAAGGCATTTGTCCAACTTACATATATTTTTAATATATGCCTTACCATTTCCCAGATAAATGGAAAGTTGCAAAAATACATCCAATTTACAAAGTTGGAAAAGATAAATTATTCCGCAAAATTATAGACCCATTAGTCTCCTTCCGACTCTGAATAAAATTTTTGAAAAAATTATTAACAACAAAATAAATGTCTTTGAATTTAAAAATAAAATAATTTTCCCAGAGCAATTTGGATTCAGTGCCCGTAGAAACACGTGGCATCAATTACTCAGTCGCTAAATTTCAAACAAATATAACCATAACATAACCACTACTATAGTTGCATTGGATCCCGAAAAGGCATTTGACACTGTATGGCATAAAGGTCTAATTTATAAACTTTCTAATATAAAATTTCCAAAATATCTCATTAAAATCATTGTTGATTACCTAACCGGCAGGAAATTTATCGTTCCTGTAAAGGGATGTATGGCAAAACAATTTAATATTTCGGCAGGTGTGCCACAGGGCATCATTCTTGGTCCGATTCTTTTTATCTATTATATTAATGATTTTCCTAAAAAATTAACTATAAAACTGGCTCTATTCGCCAATGACACAGTTATATGTAAAATCCTGGAGCAAAAAATTAGCTGTCTATAAATTACAAAAATATTTGGAAGAGATTTTAGAATTCTTTAATGTCTGGATTTTAAAAGTTAATGCTCAGAAAACTGATTTCACTGTTTTTATTTAAAATACCAGCAAGGAAAAAATACCTGACATCATAGTCGAGGATGAAACTATAATTTCAAAAAATTTCATTAAGTATCTAGGAGTTTGCTTAGACTCTATGTTGACGTTCACAGACCATATTAAAAATGCAATGAAAAAAGCGTTCCAAATTATAGGAACTTTGTATTGTCTGATAAGCAGACGAAGTTCATTGAGTGTGAGAATCAAATTAATTACATACAACATGATAATAAAAACCTTAATGGTGTATGCCTGCGCATGATTGCAAGACATAATTCCAATGTTAAAAATACAACTATACGTGAGCAACTTAACATTAATTATATCCATGGTGGAATCTATTGCCTAACCGAAAATTTTCATCATAATAAAATTTAACATCTATGTATGATCCAGGATGCACGCATCAAAACTTAGACAGGAACTGCCAGTTAAATTAAAACATAAGATGCCATACCAAATGTGGATGGACCAATAGAATCCCTAGTAGAAAAGGTTCAATGGGTGAACCATGTCTCAATAATGGCATAAGCGTGGGTCAACCGTGGGGTGAGCGTGGATTAACCGTGGGTAAAGCGTGGATTAACTGTGGGGTGAGCGTGGAGTAAGCGTGTCTCAAGATTGGTTTAATGATCACCCACAGCTGTACCACGATTTTCCCATGAAAATACTGTCCATGGGAATACTGTCCATCTTCGAAAATTTGACCAAAGTTCAATTTCAACCAAATCAGGTTCGACCATGGGCGAAGAATGGCAGAGGGGCCATTAGCCATGCTTGACCCATTGTTCATAACCATGGGATAACCGTGAGTGAACATTGACCCAATCTTGAGCCACGCTTACCCCACGTTTAACCCACGCTCATGCCATTGTTGAGCCATGGTTCAGCCATTGAACATTTTCCATGCGGGATATTTCTTAACTTATTCTCGACGTTTTAAATATCGCATTTTATACTTTTTATACCTAGATATAAGATTAGTTTGTAAGGCAAATTTATAAATGTATGGTTTCTTTTTAAATCTTAAAAAATGTTCTACCTAAGACACTATGAAATTGATATACTCGCAAATTTTATATTACTAATTATCACAATTTAAAATACAATTAATAGGATTTAAATCTCTAGAAAGTGACAGGAGCCTCAAAATTTTTTATAATTATCTACATTGACTTCGTAAAGTCCACTGGAGATTTTGTAATTTTCATGATAATAAAGACACTTTTCAGAACAAACAAACAACGGATAGCTGATGAATTAAAATGTATAGAAATTAGCAAGCATCAAATTAATCCAGATAAAATTATACTAGTTACACCATCTGCAATCAAAAGATCTGTTATTTCAACGAAATCTATGAAAGCACCGGGATTAGATAATATACAAAATATTGTATTAAAGAACCTATCTAAAAAAGCCTTCGCTCAGCTGATGTATATCTTTAACGCATGCCTCTTACTTGCCTACTTCCCTTCATGCTTGAAAAAAGCAAATATTCTACCATTCCATAAAACGGGCAAAGATAAACTTTTTCTAGTATGATATGATATTTAGCCATAAGCGCAAGAAAGAGTAAGTGCCTGACCTTTATATGAATGACACCAAAATTATACCTAATACTGAAGCGATAAAAAGCTCTTGTTTACCAAGCATGTGATGACTATTAAAAAAAAGGCTTGTCATATTATAGGAATCTTGTTTGCGACGCCCATATGGAACAATGTATGCCAATCAAGTATAAATAAATTACAAATTGTACACAGCAGGTGCCTTAGAATGATAACTAAATAATTAAATAGGGATAGGAATAAAAGTTTACATGAGAAATGCAGCATTAAAACCATCAAAGAAGAAATGAACAATTTAACCAATAATAGTTTTAAAAACCAGATTCCAGATGATAAGAATTTACGTAAGAATTTTATATTGTATGTAGATAGAAAAATATTACAGTTACCAAACAAATACAAATGACCTGATCTAGTATTATTAGAAAAGCCTAAATAGTATTTATATATATAATTAAAAATTTGTCATAAGGACAACCGTTGGATTTCGCCGGGAGCGGGGGCTAATCTGGAAAATTGCACCCGCTCCCAGCGAAATTGCGGTAAAATTTCAGCCACAACCACGTCTCACGACCGTGAGATAGGTGGTTACAGTCTGTAAAGAAATCAATACGACGATCCAGCAAAAGCCTCGTGCACCCTAAGAACACGGAGCGACCCAAGGACTACCGCCTTCTGCATTTTTCCCGCAAGTGTTTTACCATATTGTTGACACGCAGGGATGCTTTTTAGGCCATTAGCAAGTGAAACCTTGGCACCTTCAAGAACGCCGATGATATGGACGATTATTTTAACAGAATATTCCGAGTGCTGACATATATATATATAACTTTAACTAGTTTCAGATGCACCATATCGACTTTGAACTTTTCGACTTTCAAAGTCAGTTAATCGAGACGTAAATTCGACTTTTTCGACTTTTCTGTACCGCGGATGCATTTTTTAAGATAATTTGTTCATTGATTCTCCTTTGAAGAATTATAATATATATATATATATAAAATTTGTATTCAGTAGTTTTATGTTGTTACAGGTTATCACAGTCGCATACATATTTTTCTCAGATTACCATTTAGATTAATTTCTATCTTAAATTATCATACATACAACTATAAAGTTGAATATCATACATCTTACTTCCTAGAATGCCTATTGCACAAACCACATGTCTTTATCGAGGCTGTAAAGCAATATTAGGTGATCTAAATATTTTCGCGACAATTTGTTTCGGAGTTGGGTAATTACAAATCCTGCATGTGAAAACAAACGCTCGCAAGGAACTGACGTAGCCATTATTTTGCTGGCATGGCTGAATTCCCCTTTGAGGCCCTCTTTTACGGTTATTGGATAATATTTGTTTTTTCTGTGAAAAAAGGGCGCGATAATGTCATGTTTGAGTTCGATCGAGTAACCATCTAAAACTTCTGCATAGTCAGTCAATCTTCTTTGTTCCAATCGAAAGGTCGAATTTAATCCAGAATTCATCATCACCCACTCCTGGATGTGGCTCTTGTTTTTCTTGGATTCTTCGAATCTCCTCTCTACTTGCTTCTATTTCAATTGCAACCAGTTGAGCTACACAAAAAAAAATGAATTAATTAAAATTAGGAGTTTTAGATATGGCAGAAAAATATTTATGACATTCAAATATTTGGCATATTTGGTTTCTTTGACCTGGTGTTTTTGTGCAGCTTGAGTTGTAGCAGGACTCAAATCACAAAATCAGCGAAAAGTAGGAAGCGCTCCAGCATCTCATAGCAGGAGTTCCATCATGTTCTGACTTCTTGTATTAGTTTGAGGCACTCTTGCTCGGATCTGCCTAAATCCTCCTGTAGCTTCTTAAGTAGAGTTGTTGCAACTTCACTGCTGCGAAAAAATCTAACCATTTTTTTTTACTTTCCTAAGCAGAGTTTTCAATTATACTTCTACATTATCATTCACATCTCTGATTCGTCCTCGTCGTCGTCAGGAATAATTGGATTTTCCACCACTGGTGGGATCTGGTACTCATGAATTTCAATTTCAATTATGGCACCTTTGATGTTGGCTCCAGCATTACTTACGACGGGGGAAATGCGATAATGAGTGATTCCCCAGTCGTCACACACCTGAAGCAGGGCCCTCCTTAAATTTGGAATGCTTTTTCCGTCTCTCGTCGGTTTAGTAGCAAGATCGATAAGCCTATTCGTGTGTCTTAGAATGAAAATTACAAATAGAATGATAATATACATACAGAAAATTTAACGTAATAAATATTACAATAATAATTTCATATAATAAATAATAAAATTAAATTAAAAAGAAAGTCGGATAGCTCATACCGTCCCTATAATGAGCTGTTACTCCAAGGTAAACTCGTACTTTACTTCTAGGCTCTTAATAATTGTGAGCCCAGATGGTATTTTCCATAACGGTTGCAGCTTTTCTACGAAATTTCGAAACCCGACGCGGTCTGTAGTGCATAGTAGCATGTACGTCTACATACTTATAAATAATAAGAGCACTCTAGTACTAAATTGTCATTCTTACCAAAAAATGATTTAACATTGCTTATGCATTTATCCATCGGGCCAGGATATATAAGTGTTGTTTCCGTCGATATTCTAGGATGCTTGGCCTGTGTTGTATTAAAAATTAGATGGAACTCCATTCCGGATAGATAGGATTAGGAAAAATTCACACATATAAAAGGATAGAATATAGAAATTATAAGAAATTGCTATTCTGTCAAATCATATAAGGTCAAACAAATATTAGTTCAAACCTAATTTCGGATAAATATGATTAGGAAAAATTCACACATAAAAAGTATAGTTTGTAGAAATTATAGGAAAATTTCTATTCTGACAAATCGTAGTAGGTAAAATTGGTATTAAATAAAACTTCATTTTGAATGGAAACAAGTAATAATCAAATGATAATGATAATAAATTATATTTACCTGTCCATCTTCGACATTTGATTCAATTTTTTGTCTCTTGTTTGGTTGCTTAATTTCTAAATTGTTAGCAAACCGTAGATGGTTGGCCAGCATTGTTGTACTTTTGTTAAAACAAAGTATTTTAGTTTCATCATTTATTTTCGAAAAATAAACTCACATGGGTCTAGGACACAAAAGTTAAATTTCAATTTTCATAATGTTATCGTTCGGCGATTAGAGATCAAGTGATTTAAACCTCTCCAGTGGTTACTTTTATCGTAGTTTATATCGACTTATAGAGTCAAAAAGTCAGCAGAAGCCCCATCTCTAATATCAACTACCGGTACTAGTGAGTCATGACCCACTCCTTCATCAGCGACCAATGATAAGCCGGCAAGCGATAACAAAAACCAGTGAAGATTCAATTTCGATAATTCAATTCATTCAACCTCTAGTCGCCGAGCCAAAGAGTTATTTTCCGTCTGTTTAAAATTAAATATTTTCACTTTTTAGTTGATGAGATTATAAACGCTGATGCCGACTCGATTCTTCACGAAAGAATGCCTACTATACCGGAGGACATTTAAGAATCAATTTTGCAGATTTATTTTATTTGTAGCTACATCCTAGAATAGTTTGGGCTAAAAGTTAATTTGTTCATGGTCCCTTATTTAGCCCCACTGTGAACCGGCATGGACAGCAGCAGCCTTGCACGCCATTGGTTAGCGCTTTGTATTCGTGTGGGCGATGCGCTGATAGATTGACTGAGCCGTCTCGCACAGCAACAGCTGGAAAGCGGACTGCAAATGTATTTTGGAATTGGTGCCCGGCAGTAAGCATAGTTCTTCGAAAGAACTAGAAAAGTCGAGCGAAAAAAGTCCACATCGAGTCGACTTCGTAAGCGCGAAGTCTATTGTGAAAAGACGACTTTCGATCAAAGTGTAAGTCGACTTTACCAACCCTAGGCATTGAACGTCACTGATTTATTTATCATTGATTGATTGATTGAGATTTACCCATTGAAAACGCTCTGAAAAATCGCATTCAAAAATTAAAGAGATGCTCATGATGCATTGATAGATTCTAGTCCATTAGATGTATTGAGTTAATTGCTCAAAAAAACAGTATTCTTTGCAATAGCCGTGTCACAGAGCACGAACCCAGTTTCCTGCCCAGCAAGAAGTAGCAGCGCCAACAAATTGGCCATCAACGAGATGGATATGGAAGAAATATACAACGAATTCTCCGTCGTGACTTTAATGAACAAAAAGCAAAAACTTGCTAAGCAATCCGATAAGCTTCAAACAGCGTTCACAGTGGCCAATCCTCGGCCACCGCAACCAAAGGAAGCAGCAAGACGTTAAAAACGCCAGGCGTGAGTAGATCAGTATCTAACCTGCGATTTCCCGCAGATGAAAATTTAAAAGCTGTTTCTAAAAATTTAAATCCAACCAGAAACCCTAGTGTACAGCCTTGGTTCAGAGAGTTATTCTGTTCGCGTATCTTATATCGAAGATTATTGAAAAATCATTTCTAATTTAGAGCAGCAAAGCTTTCAGTACTATATCTGTACAATAGCATTGACCTGCTCCATATTCGACTCGTAATGAGAAATATCCCTGTCGCGTAACCGGAAGACTCAGTTCTCTCCGAACGCAATGAGGAAGGATTTAAAATTACGTCCGTTGCTCGTATGAGAAACAGAAAATCTAAGAAAGCCTTATTAATACTTCTGGTAACGGTCACAAACACGCCTCAAGCAGAAGAGCTACTTAAGCTGCGATCCATCGCGTACATTAAAATCAAACCCAAGCCGTATGTCAAACCCAAGGAAACCTCACAGCATTTCAAGTGTCAAAGATTTCATCATATCTCTGACGCGTGCCACGCCACTCCACGATGTGTGGAGGACGGGGGTGTGCATCAAAGTTCTACGTACAAAAAAACACGTGTAACACCAGCCACTTGCGCTAACTGTGCTGGGGAGCACCCTGCTAATTACAGAGGTTACTCTTATTTTAAACAAGCATCCAAAAAACCCGTTATTAAACAATCAAAAACACACAATTTGCACAAGGAAAATGCTCCCAATAAACCAACTAAAGAGATCACACTGAAAGTAAATTATACACATGAGCACACCCCTCTAAAGAGTGCCTCACCGCCGCGAAACATTACCACTCCACAGCATAGTCGCCGCCGTACATCACTGACATGCGCGATAAACCATAAAATTATTCAGACATGTATGACAAAAAATCTGATAAATCTCTTGAAAAGAACTATAACCTTAACCACAAACATAATCGGGGGGTGGGGGATAACATTAACTAAGCCATAAATTCAACCGCCAAGATTCTAAGTAATATACTACCACTTGCTATCAAAAATGGCCACCTTCAATAATAACATTCTAAAAATTGTTTTTTGGAATGCTCAGGATATTCCTTTAAAAAGACATGAATTAGCGACCTACCCCAAAAAAAATAACATTACCGTTTGCTTGCTCAGTGAGACTTTACTACGCGAATTCCTACACGTTAATCTAGTTCGTGGCTATAAATTATTCAAAAATAACACAAATAAAGGTGCAGCGATCTTAATTCGAAAAAATATTGATCACCATGAACTAATAATTCCTGAACTTGAAGCCCTTGAAGGTACTGCCGTACAAATAAAAATGCACGGAAATCCATATGCTATAGTCTCGCTCTATCGGACTCCCTCTCGCGAATTTCTAAAAAATAACTACAGAAAAATATTCAAACTTGCACCCTCGGTAATGGCTGCAGGTGACCTAAATGGTAATCACTTAGCCTAGAATAGCAGAACAACTAACAAAATAGGAAAACAATTATTTGAATTTATAAATCATAAGAATCTCTCAATCTCAGTAGCAGACTAACACACTTTTTTCCCTCACAAAACCAGATATAAATCTGACCTTATTGACTTTTCAATTTCCAAAAATAACTTCTGCAATCATGACACTGTCACCATTGACGAATTAGACTCAGATCATCGTCCAGTTCTTCTAAGCCTTCTTACTAATTGTAAAAAATATTCTGGCGCAACTCGCTTTAATTTTGTAAAAGCAAATTGGTAAGCATTCAACTTGACCCTAGAAACACATGTTAACTTTGAACCTTCAATAATAAACACTTGCCACATTTACTGCCATTGATAGAACAGTTCCTCAGGCTGCTATTAACAACTACGATCCATCTCTCAGCACCGAGATTGAAGACCTTATCCACACTCGCAATAAACTCTGCCGAACACATAAAAAAACTAAAAGCTGTATCCTTAGAAAAATCATCATAAACCGCCTTCGCAAAACTATAGAAATTAAAGTTCAAGAGCACAGACCCAAAAATTAGAATAAAAAGTCGGTAAACTTCAAATTAAAGATAACTCTATTTATATTTTGACTAAAGCCCTATTCCCCCTCTCAAAAATCCAGATCAAACCTTTGTGCTCTCTCCTACCAATAAATCAAATCTCCTAGCGGCCAATTATGGAAATAACTTCGCTCTACATAACGAGCCATCCGATCTTCAGCACATTGCAAAATGTGAGCAAATCGTCTCAGATTTTCTTAGAAACCCAAGCACCGATAATTTCAAGAAAATAACCCATAAGGTATCAACAAAACAAATTAAAACTGCTAAAAATAACAAAGCTCCCGGTTCTGATTCAATTTCAAACTTAGCCCTCAAAAAACTTCCTATTTCGTGTCTCACCCTCCTCCTTAATATCTTCAACGCCTGTATTCAACTAAGCTACTTTCCTAACTCACGGAAAACAGCTCACATATTAATTTTTCAGAAAAAAGGCAAGGATCCATATCATCCTACCAGCTACAGACCCATTAGTCCTCTTAATATAATGAGAAAACTCTTTGAAAAAATAATACTCACTCGCGTAAACTATCACCTCGAGGAAAACAGAATCATTAAACCACAGCAATACGGTTTCATAAAAAGTTACTTTACGCAGCACATGATGCTCAAGCTCACTGAAGCCATTGCCTTAAATTTTAATAAAAGAAAACACCCTGGAGCTGTTTTCCTCGATCTGGAAAAAGCTTTTTATAGTGTCTGGCATGTAGGACTGCTCAGAAAAATAATAAATTACAATTTCCCAAGAGGTCTCATCCTCTTTATTAACTCTTTTCATTTTAACAGAAAATTCTTACTCAAAATAGGCTGTACACTTTCAAAAGAGGAACCCATTCAAGCGGGTATGGCCCAAGGCATCATCTTAGGACCGGAATTCTTTATTGTCTACGTGAAAGACATCCTTGAAGTCCCCGAAGTTACAATTGCATTATATGCAGACGATACCGCGCTACTCACTTTCTCTTTGCCAGTCCCGCAAATCTTAAAATTACTTAACAAAGCTCTTCAAATCATTGAGGCATGGGCTAAACTTTGGAGAATAAATATTGATGTAGCCAAATTAGAATACAAATATGTATAATGAACCGATAGAATAGAAAAATTCCGTAAAATACGGACGCCTGTATAATTTGGGGTGAAGCGTCAAAAAATAGCTTCAATCACACCCAAATTATACCAAATAAATTCCTCAGGTGCATCACAAAACCCGCTATGTATACCAAGAACTCTGTCCTTCACAGAGAATTTCAATTACCTCATATTTCAGAGTATATCAAAGAAGCCGACACTAAATTGTATGAATCAGAATCATTATCACCTTTTAAACATCTCTCGGGAAATATGATTTTGATCCACTTCGCAAGCACGTGATGCCGAAAGACTTCCTCATGAAATAAGTCTAACAACGACTTTCATTCTTCGACCCCTTTTTCCCCTCCCACTCTTCTTCTTTACTTTTCTTGCATATAATAAATTATCAGATTTTGTTATTTGCATGTATAATTAGAGTAATTATAGAAAGAAAATAAATTATTTATTCGTTAGTGTAACAAATATTTCTCGAAGTATTTCAGTTGATATTACACTATAGTCTTTGTCTCATTCGAAAAATCTTCAGATTTATGAAATTATTGTACAAAAGAAATCAAATGTTATGAATTGATATATTTTTATTTTTCACTCTCATATCATACACCGGAAAATTAAAAATTTATTTATAAATGTTTTTGACATTCAGGGACAGCATATTACGTCTTTCATCAAATAAAAGGTAGGGGATTAAATAAGCCATTTAAATAACAGATTTTTAAAATGAAGTTGTGATTAATTATTTTGATATGATTTTTAATTTTTTTATTCTTTCTTAAACAAAAGGGTATACGATGTACATACATGCAGTTTTTTTATAAAATAAATAAATGTAATGATGCTTTCTACATCAAATGATTGACATTTACATGATATAATTCAAAACATTTCGGTCCCTTAAAACAAAGAATATAATTTTAAAGAACTTCTGGGAGCTCGGCTTCAGAGTAAGCAGAATTATGAAATACAAATGATTAAAAACAGTGCATAAAATGACGATAAGTGACATCTATATTGAAGGATTTCGGAGGTGGTATAGTTATTCTATCAAATTAAACTCTGCCATCATATATATTAATATAGAGCGCACATTTTTACAGGGTTTATCATACTCTAAAAATAATCTGATTTCCTTCGACCTCAGCTGAAATTGAAGGTCTTGGCATGCAGATGGGCATTGTACATTAAGAAATAAAATGCGCTATGCTATGTTTTTTTTGTTATGAGTGAGTGCGATAGACTTAGAAGATGGCTCCAATCGAATATTGTGAAATGTTGATGTGTACAAAAAAATAAAATTTTCTTTTTCAAGTTTTCATTTATTTGTTAGCAGAATTTAAGAAATAAGGAAATTTTATTTGTTGGACCACTACGCTGCAAGCTGTTATTTTGGTCAGATTTTTCCAGAGAGCGAGCTCAAATTTATTGTTTTTGTGTGTAAAATCGCTGAAAAAATAAAATTCTCTATTGCATAGTATTGTTGTTAGCAGTAGGGAGTAGTGGGGCTAAGCCGACTACAAAATGCTGCTTTTGATATCAAAGTACGTTCATAAATTATTCTCAAAAAGTTAAGTGATGAAAAATCTTTCAGGCGAAAAATCATAATGTTTGCACTGGTCTTGCGACTGAACAAGATTGTATAAACGTAAACAGCCTATACACGGAAAAAAATCTTGGCAGAAGCAGGTACCTAATACCATAGAACTAATATTGTCCACGTGGTCTGGACATCTATCGGTTCAAAAATGAAACTACGTAGGTTCGATTCTTCTAGAACCAGCTTTATTCCGCTAGCGGACGCACGCCGTACAAGTGTCCTGACAACATTGATCCTACGGATGTGGGACCAGAGTAATTCCACACGTGAAGCGAGTGCCGTTCGATGCTGGTATACCAGCGGTTCGGGCGAAGCGTGACACGATGCGCTAACACATCGCGGGTTGTGTTACTGAACTGCTGGTATACCAGCATCCAACGACACGCGTTTTACGTGTGGGATTACTCTGATCCGGCATCTACAGCCTCAATGTTCTCAGGACACTAGTACGTCGTGCGTTATTTAGCCAAATCAAGCTGGTCCAAAAGAATTGAACCACCGTAGTTCCATTTTTGAACCGATAGATGTCCAGCCCACGCGGACAATATTGGTTCTATGATATATGGTACCCGCCTCCAACCAGATTTTTTTCCGCGTAAAAATTGGTGGTGACTGAAGAAAATCTATGAAGTTTCTTTCTTACCACTTCTAAGTTTTACATTTTCTAGAGAAGAAAAAGACCTTCGACTTCTCCTCGGATTCAGTATATGTTGAATTTGCTTAAGGTTCATTCCCTTAGTTTCAGGTGCAATAAAAAATACAATAATTGCCCCACTAAGACAACAAACACCAAAAGTCCAGAAGGTCGTATAAATTCCCGCTGTTCTCGATAATGTTTGGAACGCTAATTTTAAAGTAAATGCGTACAATCCAGTAAAAATGTTTGTAAACGCCAAAGCCAAACCTTTCATTTTAATCGGAAAAAGTTCTCCCATAAAAATAGTAGGCACAGTAGCCAATCCAATATTGCATACTAACTTTAAAAAAACCAAACTAGCCAAAGGCATCCACGTAAACGACGATACATCATATGCTCGATGCTACTTGAAAAATTAAAACATACCTAAACATCCTAAAGAAAATGTATATAATATTCCTGAAAGGAGAAACATAGCCCTTCGACCAGTCCTATCAATCAGCTGAGTAGCTGGTAAGCCAGCAATTATTTCAACAGCTCCCAAAATCATCGTCGCATGAGTTGGTTTGAGAGAAGATCCACTGTGACTCAATATTTCTTGAGTATATGCAACTATGGCTAAAAATCCAGTATAAAAATATGCAGCCTTTGCAACAAGAAGGATTATTATCCCTTTTCTGCAGCCTCTGTTACTGAAAAGCTGATGAATCGTACTTTTCCTGGAATTTTTATCTTGAGAAATAGCATTCCTCATTCTTTGAATATTATCCATCACAAATTATGGCGAAACTTCTCCATTCAATTTCCTCAAAGTTCTAATAGCCCTCACATCTCGATCCTGCATTAGATAAAAATAGGGTCTCTGGTGTAAATAAAAAAAGGACGATAAAACTGATTGGTATTGTCAAGAACACAAAGTTCATTATTTTGTAATCAAGATTAGCTGCAGCTATTGCCACTATGAAAATTCCCATGTTGATGGAAATGCTTAAAGTTGTGAGGAGAGTTCCTCTAATTTTTTGTTCAGCCACTTAACCTATGTAGACTGCTGTTAAGCTATACAATCCTCTAGTTCCTACTCCAGCGAGTAGCCTGGCTGCATATAATGTGATGTAACTTTTGGCTAGGATCATGAGTATCCAGGAAATTAGACGAGGGATGAAAAATAATAACATTGTGTATTTTCTTTCCATTCTGTCCATGAAGAGGGGACATAACATTATTCCGAGAATTGTACTGAGACTGAAGAGAGATGCTATCCAACCTCCTTGGGCTTTTGTTACAGGAAATTCGGATTTTTCACTTGTTAGGTGGGGTCCAGGTAACGTCCAGGCTGTATGGACTCCATGTTCTATCATCAGAACATAAACTGTAATCATAATTTTTTCATGAAGATATTTTAATATATGCAGATCGATTAGTATTTACTATTTTATATGATTTATAATTGAAAGGTCGGCGTGCAAAAGGTCGTAAGTGCCAAATGTTGGCAATTCGTTTTATTGGCTTGAACTAATTATTTTAACCTCACTCTTCTCGTAGATGATAATAGTCCAGTTAGATTTAGAATTGGTGCAAAATCCTTGTTTGATTTTTTTTTATTCATATATTTATATTAATTTTTTGGGTTTATTTTGCCCGGCGTTTTTTGGAACGGGCTGTACCTTGATAAAAGTTTTTTTTGCAGCATGTTGTTGTTTTTAGACTTATGGATTTTTAGGATGCGCCGTTCCTTTAAGAAGGATGACCTTGGAGATTGTAATTATGCAATACTTTGCAACGTTTTTGTCGTTTTTCGTTTAATATGAAATGCATTAAAGTTCGACAATTTTTGTTTACTCTTGCAAATTATGTCGAAAAAAATATTCTCAACACACTACACTTTTTTTCCAAAACACAAATGTTTAAAATTCATACTCGTTAAGCTCATACAATGAATCCGGGACGAACATAATAAGTAATGTATAAATCAAAATAAAATAAATTAATTAAAATATTAAAAATAATAAAAATTCATAATTAATAACTTTATCAGATGAATAATATTTTTTTTAATCTGCCTGCTTCGCGTGCTCACGTCCATTGCGCGCTGTGCGCGTCGCCCGCAAGTTTGCGTAGTTTGGTAATTGTGAATTCTCTTTGTTAAAGATCCTTCGGCTTCAACGAACACATTTTCATAACGTATCTCGTGCTTCGCACTCAAGCTTATCCCTGAAATTTTATATCATTCCCATAAATGTGTATTATTATAATTCTTAACTGGCATTGGTATTAAAACAGACTTAGTTTCATTGTCCCGCCTAAAAAAAATGCGCATTCTTTACAAAAAATTTGTTATTAAACATCTGGTTGTAACTTTGGCTGTTCTTCCATAAACTGAATTTGTTCATTTCCAATGTCATTTTTTTTATTTATACTTCACATACGGTCTACTGAATAGCCTTATCGTTTTTTAACTACTAAATTATATATATATTGTAACCCGCGAGTTACAGCATAGAGCCTCATCTTCGGAAACTCTACGTACAGTTGAGAAGGTAGGGTAAAGAATTGCATCTCTAAAGGGATATCTTAAAGGCGCAGGCTCGAATACTCCTTTTAAAAACTTTCTAGAATTGCGTAAGAGTCAAAGAATGGGGGACTGCCTATAAAAAGGACATCACGACCCAGAATAGACAGTTGGGGGATTTGCGTGGAATACGCAACGGATCTTGAGGACTAACTATCCTCAAGTATCTTTTAATATCTTGTTAACTTAGGCTAAAAACCTAAGTTTGCTTGATATTACTTAGAGAAGGGACCTCTGAAGCGAAGGCTGGTATACCCAGTATACCCGATTCCAAGAGCAATCTTTTTCAAAGTCCGTTCGCTGATTTTACTCAAAACTTAACTGTTTTTCCTACGGGAATATTCCTAAAAACGCGCTATAAGAGTAAAATATTAAACTTAGAGAAAATTTTCTAAGTCTAAAGGACTAAAATTGACTAAGACGAAAAACGTTTACATTTTGACTTTAAAATATTTGAGTTCCAAGGCTAAGTGCCACTCAGAAGAACCAAGAGAAATATTGTCTATTATAAATTTCCTAATTTAACCGAAGAGCAAGGCATGGTATACCCATCAACCTTGTTCAAGTAAGTTAGATTCTGAAATTAGAAACTTATATCGAGAATCTTAAATCTTTATGGGCAGACGGCAATATACCTCTCTAAATCTGGCTAAGAAAAGTTTTCAATCTCGGCAGAAGCCTCGAGAATACTTCTATGAGAATCTGAGTTAGGAATTTTCACTTTTGAAAATAAAAGCATTATAGAGGCAGTCCCTCGAAACCTGGAAGTAACCAGAAAAGAGAATACAGTTGTGAGCAATTCTTTGTCTTCCTTCGTCCTAATCCTCTAAATTAGGTAGGCGAGTGCCTGTAGTCCGAGCCGATCTCGACTCAGGTCAAATTTATACTTATTGTGCGAGTGCAAGTAGCAGACAGGTGCCACCCCTTGTTCTGCGTGGGGACACTGTCATCAAAGGCCGAGTGCCAAACATTAACACGTTGCCATTGTGCACCTTTTTGTTGAAAAGATAGATCGATTATCACCCATTATTGCGGACTTACACAAAGTTGTAAATATAGAAAAGGTAGTCGCCGAACGACACTTGTGAATAATACGAGTTCACTGAACTTTCAAAGGTTTAATACCTAAATGCGAGCGAAAATAGTATAGAGTTGAATTATCCTCTACCTATTTTAGAATCTTATTGAGCTACGGCTACATTCTTAAAAGAGAATTATTTTATTTGGATAAACCAAATTTTTCTTCTTATAATTATAAAATAAATTTGATTACGACCAAAGAGTTGATTTTCAATAAAGTTATAAATTGAGCATAGGGCAAAATATTATGTAAACGAGAGTAGGTTGATTTAATGAATAAAAATCTTAAATGGAATACATAAAATCTCATTCCTCCTCCATGTGCAACCACAATATGTAATAAATAGTTATAAAAACAATTTAAATTGTTATAAAATTAACAGTGGCTATATATAAAATATATATATATTTTTTTAATGAATTTATATATTTGAGAACCTTTGAAATACTGTGAAATTTTTGAATGAAAAAATTTAATTTTTAGATTTTCCATCATTTTGTGTGCTGTCAAAATTGAATTTTTTAAAATAAAATTCAAAAAGTTGTTATGATGTTCTTGCAGGGCATTTAAAAATCAAACTTTTTCTGTTCTTGATTTTTTCTTCATATTATACCTTTATTTGGCTTAAAACGTTCATTTTCGTGTGTTTTTTGGAATTTTGTAAATGCTATAACTCTGGTAATTTTTTATTTGAAAAAAATCCATGAGGTTAAATTTTTCGTCTTTTTGAATGCTATGAATACCCGTGCAGAGAATTTTTAAATTTTGAAAAAAGTTGCCTCGAGAATATTCAAAGATTGCCCACTTTTTGCATTTTTGTCCAAAATGGCTGGCTAATAAACTTGACCTTAAGTTAGGTCACTAAAAGAGTGTACCAAAAGCCAATCTAATTAATTCTTTTAAAAGTTATTGTGGAAAAAGACAGACATATATGTATACAGACATATAGACATACAGACATGGACAGGAAAATTTGTAAAAACCTGCTTTTCGGATTCGGGGGTTCTTAAAACGTCGACAATGACAAAAACTGAGTGGGGGGGGGGGGGCAAATTTGACACAAATCTAATACCTTATCTGATGAGAATGTAAAAGTCTAAGTCAGTGTACGAAAGCTATTAATTCGGCTTAAATAGAAACTCTATGCAATTTAATAAAAAAAAAAGACACTTTTTATAACCATGATTTTTTCATTTTAATTTTCGACACTTACCACTCGAATTCGTAAAGAACTGCAAAATATGCCCTTTTGTTTCAGAAGCTGGCTGGTCAGTTTTAGAGCTCTCAATTTCTTCAATTTTTAACTGTCTATCATGTTTTTTAGAACAAATAAATACGTTAAATAATTCCATTTTTTGTGACTGCTCTTATCTGTGGTCGATGGCAGAATAATTTCTCGCATAGTCTGTTAACCGTTACCTGTTCCAGTCACATACGATTACAAATATTACATTCGTATTCTCAAGTGAAACTTGTTTTGCTACAAAATGTCCACGTTTTGGAGTCCCATGAGTCAGAAAAAATAGTTGTAACGTCGGTATCTGTCTATCGTTGTGGCCGTCGCTATCGTCGTTTTAGTCTGTAAATACGGTATGAGTGGGTCACGCGACTAAATTCTTTCTTACCGACAATTTTTTATTTCCTAATTTATTTTCACACGAAGAGCCACATCAAGTTAAGTTTAGATTAATCTTGTATGATTGAAAGAAATACAAGTATGCTTAATTTAGCTAAAAATTCGCGAAAACGAAAATGCTCAATTGTTCAATACACAAGGTTTAAATGGTAGGTACAAAGTCAAAAATATTTAATAGAAGAGTTGTATACAGCTTTTAGCGCTATATAGCTATATATAATTTTATATAAATCTTTAAATTATAATCCGCGGAATCTATTCCGTGGAAAATATGGTTCGACAAAGTTGTGAAATAGGATGTTTAAAATATGTGAAGTGTTTTTCTGATTTTCTCCAAGTCGTTGATTCGCGTTTTTCTGACCATCTGCAAGATAATTATGAAATTAACATTTAGAACTTTACAAAAAGTTATCTTGATTTAGACATTAATGTTAGACCAAAGGTTCACGCATTTTTTCACCATATATCTTACTATTGTTTATGCTCTAAAAAGGACTTGGGTCTTACAGCGAAGAAGCTACTGAATCTGTTCACTCAGATTTATAAAAACCTGGAGTAATTACAAAGTAAAATGTACTCACCCTGAGTATGCAAATAAGTTGCTAAGAGCTATATGCGAGTACAATAGTAAAAACATTTAAATTGATTTACGAGTTTTTATAACTATACTCATATAATATTTTTTGAATAAAGTTTAATTATAAAACATACTTATATTATGAGTATTTTTTATATAATTTTTTCTAAACTGTTAAATATATTACTATATTTTTATAATATTTCTTAAAAAATCAAACAATAAAATAAATATTCGTAACAAATTACTGCTATATAGTTAGTTTAATAATATACTAACGATAGATCCAGATTCAATTTTTTTCAACTTTTGCTACAAAAAATGGAAAAACTAACGTAAAAAAGGGCTTTGTGGCGGATTTTCATTTTTGTTGGAAAAGACTTTTATGGTCATCAGAAAACATATCCCATTAAAACATTGCGGATGATCGTCAGTTGCATTTACATTTTTTTAAACCCGCCGTGGGTGTTTCGTGTCAAAATAAATTAGGAAATGAAAATTGTCGTTAAGTTAGGAATCTGGTCACGTGACCTACTCGTCACATGGCCTTAGAAGAATTATCCTATTGCATTGCTGTTTGACAACTATCGAAAAGTTAAAGCATTTTCAGAATTTTTTAGATGATTTTTGTGTGGAAATTTTCAAATATAGTGCACGGCTATTCATAGTATTCAAAAATTTGAACAATTGATCATTGTCACTTTTTCGATAAAAAGGAAATTCTCAGATTTATAGCAATTTCAAAATAAAAAAAAAACGAAAGTTAACATTTTAATCTAAACAGCGCATGATACGAAAAATGCACAGACAACTTTTGGAATTTTTTTGAAAAATTTAAAATTAAAATTTTTTCGCACAACAAATTATAAAAAAAATAAAAAATGCATTTAGCGGTTAAGCTATGCATCCTGTGTGTAAAAATGGAGGGAGCCCCCATCAGGGTCCACATGGATTGCCCTCATGCCTTGTGGAATCCAAGAGGGCAATCCAGGCGTGGTCCCTTATGGAAACGACATGCTAATCCATAGGGGTCCAGCATGGGCTTCCCTTATGGATCCCTCATGGTTGCCATCATGAAAGCCTTTTTGATTTTTTTTGCCAGTGCTGGAACCTGTACTGGCATATCTCTGGGATGATAAAACTATTTTGTACTGGACTGTCAGTGTTTGGCCAGCATATATTACGTTTTTAAACATTATTTACAAATAAAATTTCTAACGCTACGGAGTATCGAACCC
>NC_046663.1:98187756-98245230 GCF_010883055.1 Belonocnema kinseyi | reverse complement strand
CGGGGGCCTCTATGGAACATCCATATTGTCAGAGTTCGAATTTCCAAAAAGTTTTATCGAATTTTTGTCAGAAATTCGCTATTTGTAAATCTGAAATCATGAAACCTTAAAATTTGTGGCATCAAAAAAATATTCACCCTTTAAAATTATAAATTTTAATCGCTGATTCGTGAGGCTAACCATGCTGGGTCCCCTGCAGGGCCCCTATGGGACATCCATATTTTGAGAGCTCGAATTTCAGAAACGTGTCATCCAATATTTGACAGAAAATCATTATTTGTAAGTCTGAACTCATAAAACCTTAAAATTAATTTTGTCAAAAAAATATACGTCCTTTGGACTTTGAAATATTAATCGTTTATCCGTGAGAAAAACCGAGCTGGGTCCCCTGCGGAGGCCCCTATGGACCATCCATATTGTGAGACTTCGAATTTCAGAAAAGTGCCATTCAATTTCTGACAGAAGATTATTATTTGTAGGTCTGAACTCATAAAACCTTAAAGTTAGCAGTGTCAAAAAAATGTTCACCCTTCGAACTTAGAAATTTTAATTGTTCATCCGTGAGGGCAACTGAGCTGGACCCTCGCCGGGGACCATCATGGAACATCCATATGGTATAAGTTCGAATTTCACAAAATAATCATTCAATTTTTGACAGAAATTCATTGTTTGTAATTCTGAAATCATGAAACCTTAAAATTTCTGCTATCAAAAAAATATACGTCATTTAGATTTTAAAACTATAATCGTTAATCCGTGAGAGCAACCGAGCTGGGCCCTCTACTGGGGCCACTATGGAACATCCATATTGTGCGATTTCGAATTTCAAAAAAGTGTCATCCAGTTTTTGACAGAAATGCATTGTTTGTAAGTCTGAACTCATAAAACCTTAAAATTTGTGGCATTGAAAAAATATTCAACCTTTAGACTTGGAAATTTTAATCTTTGATCCGTGAGAGCAACCGAGCTGTCCCTCGACGCAGGCCCTCGTAGAATTTCCACACATGGAACATGCACCGCCCCCCCGTCGGGGGCCTTTGTCCTAAGAGGTCTCAGCTGGGCATTTTCCACACTTGATGATGCAAAAAAAGGCGTATTGACCAAAATTGTGCACTCAATAAGCATCTACAAGTTTGTTATAACTATTTTTTTGATAAGATGCTTAGTTTTTGTTATATTAGTAAAAAAGAACATTAAAAATTAAAAAATTCAATTTTTGGGCAAACGATACAGACTATGAAATAAATGAATAGACAACAGTTGCTCTTCAAAAAATAGCTACAAATTTGTCATCAACAATTTTTTGATATGACCCGTACTTTCTGTTTAAATCGCAAAAAATAACATTAAAAATAAACAAAATTACATTTTTTAAACGAGACAAGATACACAAAAAATTAATAATAGCCAAAAAATGTTCACCCAAAAAGAATCTTTATATTTGCTAATAATAAATTTTAGATATAGGACAAGCATATCTTCTTTTACTCCTTATAAAAATATATTGAAAATAAAAAAATTAACTTTTTGGAAAAACGACACTAGCTACAATAACATTTTATTTAAAAAAATGTTCCCCTAAATTATATCTACAAACTTGCATTAAACCACCTTACAATAGTATGCGTACTTTTGGTTTAAATCGTAAACAATAGCATCCAATTATAAAAAGAAGAAATGAAAATACTTATGTTTTAATAGCAATGCATATTATGAATTGTAATAATATAAATTTATTTAAATGATACATTTTTCAGGGTAGCTGAGAATAAAAATTTGTGCAAAACAAGAAACAAATGCTAAAGTAATCATGAAAAATAAATTTGTGCATCATTTTGAAAAATCTTAATGCGCAATAACAGACCGAGCGAGGTCTAGTAATCAGTCAATAAATTTTGGTTTGAAAATCGCGCCAACTTAAGTCAATCAAAATTCATAAAAGGTAGCGTCTGAGAATTGGAATACAACGTGTTTAATGAGTGATTTTTTTACAAATGAAGCATATAAGGACAGATTTCACACTAACTAGCCTGGGGGAAGGTGTCTGTTGTAGTGCAGCATCTATATACAACTTATATAGTTAAAAATTCTGCTATTTGATGATTTTGTTAAATTAGTTTTTTTGAGTTTAAAATTAATTTCTTTAACTGAAAGTTAACCTATTCTGTTTTTGGTAGAAAATTATTCGCTTTTAGTTCGAAATTCAACTGTATGAAATTTTTCATTATTAATTCATATTTTTGGTTGATAATTCAACTATCTTAGTTAAAAGCTGGTACACTTAGTTAAAATTCCATTTTATTGATGACTATTTGGTTGAAATTTAAGGTATTTGGTTCAAAATGTATTGTATTCGTTGAAGATCTATAACTTTATTTGAAAATTTAACTATTCTGTTAAAAATTCGTCCTTTTCTGCTGTTGTTGAAACTCAATTTTTTGAACAGCAAATTTAATTACTTCCGGAAGAAAGTTCAACTTTTTTGTAGGAAATTCGTCTTTTTGGTTTGAAAATTCAACCATTTGGTTAGCATTTTTTTCTTGTTATTGTTTCAACTCGACTGTTTATCATTTATAATAATAATGTTTTTTGCTTGGAATATCAAATTATTACATTTTTCCTTGAGAATTAATTTTTCCTTATGTTACATAAACTGTTTTGTATTTAAAACTAAGGCAAGAGTTTTATTTTATTAAGCTTTGTAAATAATACATGAAACATATTTTTTCTGAACAATATTGCTTAATTATTCTAGTTCTTATATAAAAAATTGATGTCATTAAACTTGTTGTTTAAAATATTTCAAAAAATGTTTGAATTATTGTAGTCAATCAAAGATTAAAATACTTTTAATGGATTTATTATGTTATTGCTTAAGGAACGTGCAATGCTTGTTAAGGCAATAATTAAAGTAATACTTGGTTTCGGTGAATAAATGAAATTTATATATAGTTTTAAGAATATTTGCAATTTGATCTCGCAGTTGGTAGAAAACGCATAACTGCGCGTTTAAATTATTTTGTAGATAAATATTTGGGTGGCCATGAACCGGACCATGAAAATTCTGTGTGCCGATCACTAACCAAGTCAGTTATTGGTCATGTTGTTTTCTCATCTGCTCAACTATTTCCTACTACCTAGCCGCAACACGTGCTCGAGATTTGGATATCCGTTTTTACACTTTTAGGATTTAGGGTAGTTCACAAAAAACTTGTTTTTTTCGGTGACCATGACACCACGGTTTGTTTCTCTGGGTGACATAATACACTCCCAATTTTTTAAGATTTAAAACAAAAGTAGAGGTCGCGAACATCAAATTTATGTAAAAATTTAGATTTTCTTAGACTTCGAATTTTTTAAATATACAAATTCAGTTTAAAGAAATATCTTATGAATTTTTATTTATAAAGAACTTAAAGAAATAGGAAAGAAATAAAAGAAAAAAATTCGAGCCCGATTTAAAAAAAATACTTAGCGCCGTTAAAAGGCATAAAAAGTGCGATTTCTTAGATAGAGATAAATATAAGGGCATAATTGCATGCCTACAACTTTTTTGTAATACAGAAAAAACTAAGGATAAGCTTTGTTTCAGGTAATTTTTAAGAGGTATAAAGCTTTATTGGGGTAACTTCACGCCTTTCAGAATACATTTGTTGTCATGGAAAGACGAAAGAAACTTGAATCGACATTCGGTTAAAGTTTATGCTGTGAAATTAATTTTTGTCTCAGGTAATTTTTACTTCGGAACTCGGAATCGAGGTAAATTTTATCCTTCGTTTTTTCTATGAAATTCAGAGATCTTCCCAACAAAATAGGGAGAAATATATAATAGATATGAGTTGAAAAACTTTAAACCGGGGCACCAGAAAACTAAAAAAATAAGAAAAATAAAATTCTTTGACAAGGCTTTTAATGGATTCTCCGGCATAAAATTTCATAATACCCAGGCGGAAAAATTTTGTATAGTTTATATACAGTGTGAAGTTTTATATAGAATATTAATTTGTTTTATACATTTTTTGTATAAAACAAATAAATATTATATATAAAACTTCATACTATATATAAAATATACATAATTTTTCCGCCTGGGAATAGTAACATATATCATTAGGAGGAAAAGCCAATAACAGATTACTCATTTTATGTAAAATCATATTTCTTAAATTTCCTTATATTGCCAACAAATATGCAATTGACCAATGTGAAAATTTCTTGTAGGGATAAAAGCTTTATTTTCTTATATAATGACAAAAGAATTTATTGCATTTGTGCTTCACAACATCACAAATGCGTAAATCATGTTACGCCAAGTCCTTTCATTATCGCAGACTTGCTGGCATCAGAAAATTGTATTTGATGTTTCTCTGCGATATGGAGCAAGTATTGTTTGTGATCTTCTTATTTAGTGAAACCAGTATGGAATGATTGAATAAGAGCACACCCCTCGCAGCTCCTTTTACTCCAACTTACTACGCGTCTTCAATTCTGAGAAGAACTATATCAGGGTACCCTATTTAAGAGTTTCACTGTAATATCTTAGTCTCTCTTCCTCCTTTTGATGCATATTACTATTTCATGAAATTCCATTAATTGAGAGCCTTATCAAAGAATTTTTTAGTTAGTAGAAATATTTTATTAGATTATACGTAGGACAATTCAAATTTATAATTTTTAGAGAATTTAGGGTTTTCAAAATTTAGTGCAGAGAAGTAAAAAACGAGCGAGTAAAAAAGAACGACAAAGAAACACGTGCTGTAATTGTAAGTGTACTATTTATCAAGTACAAAAAGGCGCCTTTGTGCAATCTTTTGAATCCTTACGAAATCTTGGACTTTCTTCAAATATTTGTGAAATCCTTTGAAACTGTTTGTAGTCTCTAAAAAATTTTTTAACCTTTGAAATCTTTATGAAATCTTTTGAAATTGTTTGATATCATTGAAATATTATAAAATCAAGAAATTTCGTGTGAACTCAACAGTGGAGTGCCCAACTCCTTAAAAATTATATTCATAATACTGAATTACCCCCAGTGGCGTAGGAAGGATTTTACAGAGGGGGGGGGGGGGTCACGTCTGAACATGAAGTGAGGTACTACTTACAGGGAAAAATTAAGGTAATATAGTAAGACAAAAAATTTATAAATATCATATTTATTATAATTATATTATTCCTATATAAACATTAACTTTTAAAATGTTTGTTTAATATTTTGCTTAATAATAATAATAATAATAATAATTTGCTTAATAATATTGATAATAATAGTTCAATATAGTATAGTATTATTTTATATTCCAATGTTTTTAATTATACATAATAAATAATACAGCATTATTAACTATATTTGCTATTCGGCTTCTTCAGTGTGAAATTTGTTTCTCCAAAGAAATTTCATAGACGTTAAATGATCCAATATCATTGCGTTTGTGTGAGCATTTTCTGATTTTCCCAAATTTAAATTTTCCTTATTGATCGTTTAAGCATGGGATTTTCTCGTTACGTAGTTCCGTTTGAAAATGTCAGCAGTTAGCTTGCATGACATTGTGCTGCGTGCAAATACAAACAGAGATTATTTTAATTTTTAATTATTGAGTATTGACATGTCTGTTTTTCTGGTGTTCACTCTACTGATCCTTCTCGAGACATTCCCTATAACTGACAGTTTAAAAGTGTCTACTTTCAAGCAAACAAAACACTTTTCTAGTTTTCTTTCAAATATATTTAATATAACTATGTGCCGAGAAACTCATTTGGGAAGATGAGTACTAATTTCATTTTACAATGAGTACCATAAATTACCTGCCGTTTATGCTTTTCTATAATCTGCCAGACATTTTTATTTTAGCGTTTAGGAAAATAGATTCAAAATGCTAGTTCTTATTACGGTTTCGTTATGTGAAGATTTTCTGTAGAAATATTATTAGGCTTAAAGTTTAATTTATTATGGTTCACATTTTGTGTTTCAGAAATGAATAGTTTTTTTAGGGTTTTTTAAAATTTCTATTAGGGAGACACCGCATTACCTGTGAGAGTGGGCGGGGAAGTAGTTTGAGAAGGTATATATTATCATTAGCATTTTTAACTAATGCCTACTGGAGCCGATGCGACTAATAAAATTATTGCATGTGATAAAATAAGCTTGTAATTGACAACAACGCCATCTGACACGCAAATATATATCGTGAAGTAGTATCGTAAAGTCATTCGAGCAATTTTCATGAAAAAGATAAGTGAATATCAATTTATTTTAATCAAAAATGTTATGCTATGGTTTAAAATTATTTATTATCTACTATAATGTTTTTTGTTAATATTTAATTGAAATTCACATTTCTTCTGAATTAGTTGCGCTGTTGTAACTACGAGTTGGCTATACGATTCGAGAAAGGAAACTAAGAACAAGAAGTTTTGGATATACAGAGGAAGAGAGTAGAAAGTGGGATCTTGTACTTAATTCAAATCGATGTTGATAATCCGGTGCAGATGTTCATGTTGATGTTTTTTGTCTGAGATAATGATAAATTGGGGAGGTGAAATGCAAAAGCGCACAAGCCACATTGTGGAGAATATGGAGCTAGTATTATATTCTGGATCTTCCCCATCAATTATATTGCTTGGAATAGTCAAAATCGAGCTAGACATCACGGACGTGATGTTCACGTGATGTTTAGCTCGACTTTGACTATTCCAAGCGATATAATTGATGGGAAAGATCCAGAACATAATTCTAACTCAATATTCTCCATAATGTGACTTGTGCACTTTTGCATTTCACTTCCTCAATTGTCGTAATGTTGTTGAAAGGATTTGACATGCTTCAGACAATTAAGATCTTATCGTGTTATAAAACCTTTATTAAAAATTCTACGTTTCGAGAATCAAAAGAATCAAAAGACTTTATTTTGATTTAATTACTCGATTTTTGTGTCTCAAATCGAGAAAATGAAATAGAAAGAGATGGAATACAAGGATAGGAAGTCAGGAACGTACCAATGAATTCGTCGCATAGATTCCATAATGATTCCTAATGAAACTGAAATATACTTGATAATTTCACAATTTTCTATTAATTTAACTAACAAGAGAAAGAATCAAAACATCTATCTCCATTTGTTACTTAGCTACTCGCGGACTGGCGTAAGGCAGGGAAGGAGTCACGTCCGGTCTGGTTGAAGTCGATCAAACGAAGCAGCACATCAGCTTCTAACTCCCTTATCGAAGTAATCCATATCAGGCGCCCTCGAATAGAATCCAATAAGCACGATCGTCCATCAACGATCGATTCCAACGCAACCGGAAGTCATACGTCATCCGACTCGTCACTTCCCGCAACACCAGAAGACGTTCAAGTCGGGAAAATCACTTTACGAAAACCAAAAGCAAAGGAAATACAGGCTTTAATGTAAAAAGTTTAAGTTACGAAACATTTCATGCACTCGAATAGCACACTTGATTCACATAAACAGGTCCAAACGACGGAAAGACTATAATCGTCTGAACCTTGATCGATAATGAACTCCCAGGAAAAAGGGTCCGCAATAAACATTGGTGGAAAACCATTCTGTTAATAGTGAAACCCAAAGGTCCCTTAAAAGAAAGACAATAACATAAAATGAATAATTAACACCATATTTCTTAATAACAGATTAATATTAGCAAACATAAAGAAAAAAAAACAATGAAGATGGTAATGATCCATGGATCATCAATCTTAGTAATACTACGATTCCGAACGACATAAACGACGTTCTAAGGTTAGGCGAAAAATTTATTTCATCGTTTGTCATGAGTAAACGTAATATTGTTGTCGATATTGTTGAAGATGTAGAGTTTAACACTAGATCGATTGAAAATTCAGAGGATAGAGATTTGCTTAGACATAGAATCCTAAACTCTTCACAACATTTTTTCAACAGTAATAAAATTGCACATGTAGATGGCAAAACTATTCCATAACTTATTGAAAGAAGCTTTAGTAATTCCAGAAAGCCAGGAAAAAATTCTTTTGTCTTTAAAAATATAATTACTAAACGAACTGTTCCTCATGAACACATTATGGTTTCGTTGGATGTTTCATCTTTATTTACAAATGTTCCATTAGAATTGGTTAAAAATAGTATTCTCAGCAGATGGATAAATATAAAAAATTGTACTGACTTACCTCTCAGTGAATTTGAAAAAAGAATAAAATTTTGAATGACACAAACAGTTTTTCAATTTAACAATTTATATTATAGACGAATACATGATACTCCAATGGGCTCTCCAATATCACCTATTTTGACAGATTTATTTATGCAATACTTAGAAAACACATTTATTAATAATCCAGATTTCAATTTACACACATTTTATACATACATCTATGATATTTTCATGAGTTTACCAAAAAGAAGTTAGATTACGTCTTACTAAACTTTAATTCTTATCATCCTAGATTTAAATTTACTCATGAAATTCAAATTGACAATTATATACCTTTTTTGAATGTTCAGGTTAAAAAACTAATGAGCGAACTATCATTACTCATTGGTATAGGAAAGGCACTTATTCAGGTAGATACATTAATTTTCTTTCTAATCATCCAGTTCTGTCGCTTATTTTAAATTCCAACTTTGATACTAAAGTTGGTTATTAACTATAATTTAATTATACTATATATAAATAAGTAATTAAATACAAATAAATTTGGTTTAGAGATTGATAATCGAGAAGGTTTTATTTGAGAGAATGGGTTCATTACTAATCCTATAATTATAATAAGTAGACCAATATAGAACTACTGTTTCCTGGTGAGGAGAGCGTTTTGACTCTTGAAACGTAGAATTTTTAATAAAGGATCCATAACATCATACGATCTCAATTGTGTGAAGTATGTCAATTCCTTTCAAACAACATCACTACAAAGAGAGATCTGATAACGTTCAGACATCGGAGTCCCACTTTTGTGTTTTGAATTTCAAACTGACAAATCTTAACGTGAGAATGGTGAGAACTGCGTATTTCGTGTACAATCAGTCTAATATTTATAAAGGGCAATGATTTTCTGTTACATAACATCTTCATATGTCTGATTCTGAAACTTCGCAACAGGCGAAAGTGCATGGTTCCCCACTTGAAGCGTTTACGCGCAGTGTTTTTGTGGAACTATTCATGTGTTTTTTGTTTTTGGATACTGCTGTCTGCAAAGGATCTATTTCAGTAAGCGACCGAGTATCTGAACCGATTTTCAAAGGGAAGCTGTCCTCTCAAACAAGATGCGCAGCGGCCTGCAAACGTTTAAAGTACATAAGCAGAAAAGCCATTTATTTTAACGTGTAATAACAAATTTTCTTTTTCATTTCCATTAAATATTTAGTTTACCCCTGTCTCCGTATTGGAAAAACGATTTTCAAAATATTTTTCACCCCGCAGTGAAATCCAGCGGAAACAGTTAACACGCCTCTGACTGTTCACATCTGGAACGAACCTCTCTCCAGTTTTTTCCCACTCTCCATCAGGCTCTAAACCCAGCCCAGTCTCAGAGTTTCACTGTAATTAGACTCAATATTTAATATTAATTAAATTTAAATACCCATGCTATTCAATTCGTATGCAAAATTGTAATCAATATTACAATAAAGAAATATTTATTTAAATTATATAGTCGAGCTTCTCAATAGAGCGCCTCTCAAAGTGATAGGGGAAATTTTTCTCAGAAGAGCGCTAGCCCCACCAACGTCCTCCGCACCTTGAGATTTTTGAATGCTATGCCTCTCAGTGAGGCGCTCTTTATACATAGGGCGCTACGAAAGTTTTGCAATACAGACGAACCTTTTATAGTTTTTCGAAGTACTTTCCATCTCAGTGAATACACTTTTCCATACGTCGAAACCAGTCATCGAATCAACCCTGCCACTTTTCTTCTGGAAGATTTGCAAACTCTTGGTCCCACGCCGTCAAAAGGTTAGTATCGTTAGTAAATCGACGCCCAGATTTGACCAAAAAAGATACTGTGACCTTCGCTCTGTGAGCCGGTGCATTGTTGTCGTGGAATAGCCAGGTGCTGATTCAGTTGGTTTATGACTTGGAGTAAACATACCTGAGTGCACCAGGAGAAGCTGGTTTTATAGTACGACCCTATCCACAATGCCGCGTTTCCCAAAGAATACTGCAATCATTCTTTTGTGTACAGATCGAGACTTCCGCACCTCCACTGGAGCATCCTCATCCTCAAACAGCCAGATCTTGTTTTGTGACTTTCTTCGAACGTCGTAATAATACGGCCAGGTTTCGTCGCCTGTTACAATACTATTTACATCCCGAGGAGATCCCGATTCAAATCTTTTTAGCATTTTTTGGCACCACATTACTCTAGCTGCCATTTGCTCCTCGGTGTAAGCATGTGGTACCTATAGAGTCCAAACCTTCCTAACATGTAAATGTTCATGCAGAATTCGATGGACTGGTGGTGCACTAATGTGTAACATTTTCTCTATCTGCCGGTACGTGATTCTTCCATTATCATTCAGTAGATTATTCACAGACGCAATGTTTTCCGATGTTACCTCTTCCGGCGGTCGACCTGAGCGCGAGTCGTCCGCGAGAATGAAATTTCCCCTTTCGAACTGTTTGTACTATCGGGAAATTATTGTGCGATGCGGCAAATCCTTACCCAAGACCGGAGACATTTCCTCCAAGCTTTGATCTACATTTAAACCGAGAGAAAAGTTGTATCGAATTATCGCACGATATTCTTCCTTTGTCCACGACGCCATTTCTCAATCGTTCCGGGCTGCGTGCTTCGACTGTACTGAGACCTGAGTCAACAGGTTTCCTCTTCCTACCTAATTTTTGACGCTCTTTCTAATAACGTAAGGATCATCAGTCTTCTTCCAATAGGTTTCGCGTATTGCAAAACTTTCGTAGCGCCCTACGTATGTGGCACAGTGCGACCCATATACATGAGAGAAATACAAAAATTCGCGTAGTTACACAGTGCCATAAATGTCAAATTTTCGGGCATGGGACCCTGTACTGTCAAAATAAGATTATATGTGTAAAGTGTGATAAAACTCACCTGAGTGTAAATTGTGATAAAGAGCAAAGTGCCCCTCCAAAATTGTTGTAATTGCCGGGGTGCTCATCCTGCTAACTATCCTAAGTGTCCTATGTATATTAAGGACCTTAAAAAAGTTGAAACCAAAAAGACTGCTAAAAAGAGTAATTTTAACCAAGAAATGAGGCCCTCTAGTCGCAAAACTTCAAAAATGAGGCCCTTTAGTGGAATAGACCCAAGAACGAGATTAAGATAGCACCTGCCTGACAACCTACAGGATTTTCTAGCTTTGAGATCGAGAAATGGAGAACTTCCCTCTCTAGTGGAAACAAATTTAAATTGGGGACCATCTAGGACTTCGTAGGACAAGACGAGTTAGAGTTTTACTGATTTGCATTGCCTCGTGGATGAAATGGGCAAAATAAATCAACCCCTCGATTTAGGTGAGATGATGAGGCTTATCAAGACATTAAATAGTAAACTGGTAAATTGTAAAAGTAGTTTAGAACAGCTACAGGTATTCAATAAAGTTGTAACTGTCAGCTACAGGAAGCAATATCTCCACTTTCATCTTAGTGTTTTGTTGTTGGTAAAGCATTTGCCTAATATAGGTTTTTTAAAATATGAACATCCACGTGTAATCTATAATAATATTTAATTAAGTTCTTGAGAGAAGATCTACAGTGAGCGGTTAATCCGTATTGGCTCGGTTCTCATTTTTAATCTCTAGCTTTACAATTTCCTTGCAGTCAGTATAGAGTTGACTGGTCGCAATATTGATCCGACGAATGATCAATTACGAATGTCTTTCGTTCTGTCCACTTCAGATCGAAGTTCTTCTTGCTAGCGCTAAAGGAACGCAGATTTTGGAGGGATACAAATTGTTAACTCTAATTGATTAGCAAAGGTGCGGGTGAGGGTACAAGACACACTCCGTTTCTTCACCTAAGTGAGACGGCAGACACCCGGAAGAACCCAGTTCGAAGAACTAACAATAAAGTGTGAACGTAATTAAGTTGTCAGCTCGGATAATTTTACAACGTTTTCCTCTATCCTAGACCTAAGTAAATATAATTATAAACAAAACGAGCCCTAACGTGACAAACCAAAGTTTAACAAGATTGTGGAAATTAAGATTACGGCGTTGCCTAAATTTGAAAAGTGGAAATTCTAAAATCTTATAGAAATTTATACCACAACTTCAAACGTCATAAATTAGAATCAAGTTTCAAATACAATTTTAAATATCCCAAACTCCAAATCTACAGGTAAGAACAGTCAGCACCAAACACTTAGGCCATTGGAATGCCAATGGTATCTTTAATAACCAGTCTGAATTAAATTAATTTATATTTGATCACAACGTAGACATTATGCTCTTAAATGAAACCAAATTAAACTCAAAGAAAAATTTTAAAATGCAAGGATTCACGTCTGTTAGGAAAGATAGAAATACAAGATGGACTGGAGGAGGTGTAACGATATTAGTTAAAAATCATATAAAGTTTCATGAGGTTGCAATTAAAAGTGATGCTATAGAGGCTATTGGTATTATTCTAGAAGATAATACTACTATTGTATCAGTCAATAATGCTCCTCAGCATAAGCTAAATATGAAATTGTAAAGCAAATAATACAAATAATAATACAAAATACAATAATAATACAAATCTCCCGGTCCTCATTGTACTATCTGATGTTCAGCACACAACAATAGAACAAAAAATATTTCCTAATTATAAAAAAGCAAACTGGGATAAATTCAACAAACACATAAATAAGAATCTAAGACTGAATAGGGTTATTGCTTCTAGAGATAATATAGATAGTGCTGCTAGCGATCTCGTTGATAATATAACAAAAGCTATGGGCAGCTTTATCCCTAAAATTAGCTTTCAAAAAAATAAAAAATATATACCTGATAATACCAAAGAACTAATGAACTTAAGGCTTAGCTTACGAAAAGTGGGACAGAGAACAAAGAGCAAAGAAATTAGGAAAATTAAAAATAAACTTAAAAATTCTATGAATAAGAAAATGGCTAAATTTAATAATGAGAACTGGTCTAGTAAATTAGATAGCTTGCAAATTACAGATAACTCTTTATGAAAAATGGCCAAGTGTTTCACTAAAAGAAATAATAATAGAATACCCATCTTGCATGGTCTAAATAGACTTACAATTAGTAATGAGGATAAAGTTGAGCAAATATCAAACTTCGAAAATGTTCATTATTTGACTGAAAATATGGGACATGATGAAACTCACAAGATCGCTAAAAAGTGCTATATTAGGATTAAAGAAAAATTCATAGATGTGGAAAGCATTGTGTTAGCTTCTCTGACAGATATAAGAAAGGCAATCTTAAGAACAAAGCCTAAAAAAGCATCGGGCTTAGATAATATCCAGAATATTATTCTAAAACATTTTGCTAAAGAAGCTTTTGTACAAATAATGTACATTTTTAATGCGTGTTTCAACTGATCATATTTTCCTTCGTGCTGGAAAATGACAAGCATACAGCCCATACACAAAGTTAGTAAAGATGAACTCTTTCCACAAGGCTACAGACCAATTAGTCTATTATCAACATTGAGTAAAATCTTTGAAAAAATTATTCTAAATCGCATTAAAAAGTTTGAACTTCTTCATAATGTCTTAATACCATAACAATTTGGTCTTGTTGAAAATAGAAATACTTTCCAACAGCTATATCGAGTTAAGAATTATATTAGTACAAATTTTTATTTTAATAAATCTACATCATTAGTGATACTATATCTGGAAAAAGCGTTTGACACGGTCTAGCATAAAGGATTTATATATAAACTCTCAAATTTAGGATTTCCACTCTATATTCTCCAAATTTTACAAAGCTATCTTCAAAATAGAACTTTTGTTGTCACGGCCAATAGAACGATATTAACTGATAGAAAAATATGTGTTGAAGTTCCTCAAGGCTCCATCTTAGGCCCGGCGATTTTTATTTATTATACCAATGATATTCCGAGAATGGATGAAGTTAAGCTTTCAGTGTTTGCGGATGACACTGTAATGTATATAGCGTCATGGCGTGTGAGATTAGCTGTAGAAAAATTACAAATGTACCTAGATATCCTAATAAAATATTTTTATCAATGGAAATTAAAACTCCATGTAGAAAAACCCGAATATATTATATTTTAAGTCAAGAATAGGAAGAAAGAAACTCCGAATTTGATCATGAATGATTTTAAAATGCAAAAAAAATCCATATAAATTAACGTGGTCCGAAAATGCATTGCAGATTTTTTTCACTCTAGAGGGCAAGTCACCCCCCAAAAAGTTTCCATTTCCATTTAATTGCCACGGGCAAATTTCGGATTTTAGAAAAATTGAACTCATACCTCGGGGTTTTCATCGAAACGTGCCAAGTTTTTTAGGAGTTAAAGCTAAGTGTCTAAGAAATAATACCCAAAAAACAAAAAAATACATTTTTACGTATTATTGCCAATTCTCAGAAATTCCCGTAACTGCATTAGACCATTAAGCTATTTCCCTTTCGGGGTGGTTGTGACTCACTCGGTGAGGGAGGGAGAAATGTGAGGAAGGCTACATATTTTTTTGTTTTTTAAGATTGATCTGGAATTCTCGTGTAATTCATTTAAATAAAACGTTCATTCTGCAACGCTGCTCCGACCCATATTGCTGATCAATCTTCTAGTAAATTTGGTTGAAAAGATTATGTAATGATGTAAACCATTTTCATTGATCAAGCAGTTTTTTTGAAAACTTAAAAAACAATATAAAGTAGAGTATATACAATTATTTTTTTGACTATATAAGGTATATAAATAATATACAAAACATGTTTTAATGTTTTAACAAATATAATTTTTTGAACAATTATTTTTCCAAAAATATTTTTAAATTTTATTTTTTGAATTAAAAATAATATTGAATGATTTCGAGAAGTAGTCAATTCTGTTAGAAACGTTATGTCATTTTTGTAAAAATATTTATTCGTAATCCATCAATACTTGGATTGAAGGAAATTCGAAAAAAAAACAGTAATTGATTGTAGACACAATAACATAAAGCTTTTAGCAGAATTTACTACTCCTCATAATAATTGAATATTGTGTTTTATTTATAAGATACGATTTAAAATTTTTTGAAACAAAGTTAGTTTATACAAATTCAGTCTGTTTACAAAATTAAAAAATGGTTAATACATTCTGTGTTAACCAAATTCTGTTAATTAAATGAGATTTTTAAGTGCCCAGTGGCACGTGTTAATATTTGAATTTCGAAAAAAATTACCGATATTCTTTCTCAGGAAATGGAAACTTTGGGGGATGGAGGTGATTTTCTCTGTAGCTCGAGAATCGTTTTTTGGACCACACTAATATACATATGTAGTATGCAGGAAACATACTGACTGTTTGATGTGAAATACATTTCACACTCATTTTTAAATAATTCTTATAAACGAATTATTATGGTATGTATATTTTAATACTCACAATAGCCTGTCTGAATGATTCATTTCCTATGATTAAAAAAGGAATGCCTTAAGTTTTTCGAATAAAAAATGTCTTTCGGATTACAATGATGAATCTGATTGGCAAACTATGCATGTGCCAATATGTATTTCTTCGAACGAAAAATATATTTTTCTCAATTCGAAAATGTAATTGTATAACCGATATTATTCATTCGTCTTAAATTATATATGATTTTATAATCGCAGAATATAATTATTTGTCAATACATACTTGCTTCGACGAAAAAAATTGTACCAAAAATATATTTTGATAGTTCACAAGATCGTTCCTTATCTTTGCGATTTATTGCTAAAAATTTTGGTGTTTACGGGAATGTACAGCTTCTGAAGTTCCTGTATAACAATAAGGGCCCTCATTCATCTGGCAGAACCTTACTTGGCACAATTAGGTGGTATTTTAATTTAAAATCAGTATTCAGAGTTGTTTTTATCATCTGATTAGAATTTAAAACGGTATATATCTCAATAAATTACAAATAAGAGCTTTCGGATTTCATGGAGATTTGAATGATAATTGATAAAGCCAGAAAATTCATATAAAATTTGAATTCTTTGTTTGATGCTTTGCCTTTTAAGTAAATGCTTTTTAATTTATTCTTACGCGTTTTATCACCATTCTCACAGTTAAAAGCATCTGATGTTAAAAACTTCCAACCACAAAGATTTTCATTTTTGAAAATATTCAAGGCTGTTATTTGATTTACAAATTAACGTGTCCAAATGGCAAGGTAACATCCCGACAGAACCAAATAAAAAAGTTCCCTACTTCAAATGGCGTTGGTATTCCCAATAATATAAACTATATGGGATTCTTAAGCTTCCATGTTTCGCCACCGGAGATGGCACCTTTTTATTTCGTCTTACTGAGATGGCACCTTGTCATTTGAACACGTCGAAATAAAAGTAATATACATATAAGGTAGAGAGCTAGAGAGCGTTTTTTCGCAATCTTAAAAAATTAATCAATATTTTAATAATATTTGATTATGACCAAGTAGACAAACAAAATTAACATCTTAAACTATTAATTAATTTCCCTGCTCAAAAAACTTACATCAGTAATAAAATTTAAAGAAACTTATTTGTTTTGCAAAATTTGCAATCTTTAATTAGAACATAAAAAGTAAAAAACTAAAGTCAAAAGGATTTTTCTAATTCAAAAGTAACTTTAATTTAAAAGGTAATATTTGCGATTGCAGAAATTTTCAAATCTTTTCGAATTGAAAAAATGAACATGATTTTAATTCGACCAATTAATTTTTAAAGGATTTTTACATTCTCATCAAGAGAAGGTTTGTGTAAAATTTGTGTAAAATCTTACACAAAGATTGAAGAATTTGTGTAAAATTTGACCCCCCCCCCTCCCCGTTTTTGTCAAATTTCCACATTTTGAGACCTAAAATAAAGGTCAAGTTCGTTAGCCAACCATTTTGGATGAAAGTTCAAAAAGTGAGCGTATTTTGAAAATTTTTGAGACCACTTTTTTTTAATTCAAAAATGGCCTGTACGGATATTCATAGTATTCAATCAGAGGAACAATTTATCCCAATAACTTTTTTTTATAAAACCAAAATATACCAGAGTTATGGCATTTACAATATTTCAAAAAACACAGGAAAATCAATATTTTAAGCCAAATAACGCATGATATGAAAAAAAAGTCAAGAAAAGAAAAATGTTTCTTTTTCAATGCCCTACAAGATTGTTCAAACACCTTTTTGATTTTCTTAAAAAAATTGAAAATTTTGACAATAAAAAAGAATGAAAAATAAAAAAATTACATTTTGTGTGTGCGTATGCGTGTGTTGTGTGTGTGTGTTTGCGCGCGTGTGTGTGTGGATTTTTAGATTGTAGCACGATAACTTTCGAAAGAATTGATAAATTGGATTGGCCTTTCGATTTTTCTTTTAGTGTCCAAAATAAATGCCAATTTCGTTAGCCAACCATTTTGGGTGAAAATTCAAAAAGTGAGCGTATTTTGAACATTTTTGAGACCACAAAATTTTAAACAACACACGAAAATCAACATTTTAAGCCAAATAACGCATGATATGAAAAAAAGTCAAAAGAAGAAAAATGTTTCTCAAACAATTTATCCCTATGCCTTCTTTCTGTAAAAATAAAATTATCAGAGTTAGAGCATTTCAAAAATCCAAAAAGAAACAAAAATGAACATTCTAAGCCAAACAATGCACGATATAAAAAAAGCCACGGCAATAAAAACGTTGCTTTTTGAAAACCCTACAAGCTTATGATAACAACTTTTTTATTTTGGTCGAATAGTTAAAAATTCAAAATTTGATTGTACCAAAAATAATGAAAAATCCGAAAATTCTATTTTTTGGTCAAACCATGCAAGATACGAAAAAAATGGATAAGCTAAAATTGCGCGCCCTCGAAAGACCTAGAAATTTATAATAAATCATTTTTCGATAGGACGAGTATATACATTTTTTAAGTGTAAAAAATAAGATTAAAAATAAAAAAATTAAATTTTTGGAAAAAGGACAGAAAAGACGAAAGAGGACACAGAATCCTATATAGGACCCTATATATATATATATATATTTATTCAATCTTAAAAAACAAGATTAAAAATAAAAATAAATTGTAAAAACAAGGAAATAAGAATTAGTATTATTCAAATGTTATGCTTATTATGAATTGTAATGATATAAATTTATTGAAATGATACATGATTAAGCGCAGATTAGAATACAATTTAAAGCAAAATAAGAAACAAATATAAAAATAATCATAATAAATACAATTTGACTTTTATTTTGCAATTTTGGAATAAGCAGTCCCAGGCAGAATTACATAAGAAATGTATCATATTTAATATAAAAGTTTTGTGTATAATGTAGAAAATTTTACATTTGGGACAAATCGAGTGCGAAGCACGAGATACGTGATGAGAATGTGTCCGTTAAAGCCGAAAGCGCTTTAACAAAAGAGAGTTCAAGATCACAAAATTACAGTTGTCAGTCCGTTGACCTTTGCTTTTAAAAGGTGTGTCCACGAATGCGGGAGAAATAGAAAAACCGAGCGCGAAACGCGAGATAAATACATTATCGAGCGCGAAGCGCGAGAACCAACATTCGCGCGCCTTGGACACGCTCAAACTTGTGAGCGAACGAGCCGCGCGCTATGAGAATGTGCTCGCGTAGCGGGCAGATTTTTTTTTTAAATCGTTCATATTACAAAATACTTACACTTTAAAAACTTAACATTGATAAGTCTTCATATTCAAAAGAATAAAATGGACATATTAAAATTCAAAAAGTATTCCAAAACTGGAAATTGATGTTATCCAAATACTTTCCTCCTCCGACATTATGAAATCTGAAGTTCCATTCGATAAATAAGGAAGGGATGGTGAAGTCGAAGCTTGGGCAACTTTTTTTAGATGACGTATCTTGGGTTATAATTAACTAATTTAACTTTTTCACGTCTCAATTTCCTTGCTTTAAGATACATTTCAAACTAAAAAAATAAAATTTTTTGTTGAAAATTTGGGGGAAAAAATAAAAATGAGAAATGTCTTTCCCAAAAATGCCGTTTTTTATTATTTTATTTTTTTGTCAGTAAACGGTATAAATGTGGTATACAAGTCCTAAGATTATTGCAGTAGATTTGAAACTGATTTTTGAGAAAAAATTAAAACTTCACGTCCTGTATACCGTGGTGCGGTTCACTAGGGTAATGAAAGTATCCGTGGACAAGTTTGTTGTCAAATGACAATTATTTACATCATTTTAAATTGTTTCATGAAACGAAATTAATAGAATTTTGCATATATTGTTCAAATCCGATTGTTTTAAAAAGTTTTTCAATACTTTTTTATTTTGTGAACAAAATGACATCAACAAAAATTTTTTACTTTTGTGGAATACCGTTTGTTCTAACATACTCAGATTCATTCAAAAAAAAATAGAATCAATGACACAATAATTAAGCATTCTTTTCAGTTGAACTATAGAAGTTCAAACATTTATTGAAATTGTTATAAACAAATAATAAGATGAAAATATTTTCGTGAGGATTAGCAATGTTCGGTTACTTAGTTTCTACTAAATTTTTATAAAAATATTTTCTTATATAGTAAAAAAATTATTATTTTTTATAACTAGAAAAAGTCGGAAAGCGGGCAAGATTCGACGTATTAATTGATTATTATTTTCCTCAATATATATAATAATTATATTATTTATTAATAAGTTTGTTTAAACAATTATTCAATTATACTCCAAGGATAAATTTGTGTCGTTTGCATTAAAAATGGTATCTATTTTTTTTAAACATTGGGAAAGAATAATTGTTTATAAAATTTCTTTACTCCGTCAAAAGTTATTTATTTATTTTAATTATTCGAACTAACAAACCCCCTTTGTCTGTATACACTGGAAAACTTTAGTTGAAATTTAATGACCAATATTTCTAATCCTTAGAACATTATTTGCATCCACTTATTTATTTATACAAAATTAAACAAATGTTTGAACTTCTACAGTCCTACTGAAAAACGTTTCTAGATTGTTGTGTCATTGATTCTAGATCTTTTTAAATAAGTCTAAATATTCTATAACGAACGGTATTCTTCGAAAATAAAAAATTGTTCACAGACACTTATATTTCCCCTAGTGCGCGTGGCTTTTAAGGTTAATCGCACCTAGGGCGCACGTGTGTAGGGTCTGGCGCTTCGCGCTCGATTATAGCGACGTGTCCAAATGACAAGTTGCCATCTCGGCAGAACCAAATAAAAACGTTCCTTACTTCACAGAACATTGGTGTTCCCAATACTATTTAAATATGGGATTCTTAAGCTTCCATGTTTCGCCACCCGAGATGGCATCTTTTTATTTCATCCTACCCTGCCACAAAAAAAAGGAAAGAGTCGGAAAGGCCGCTTCGGAAAGATTTAGAAAGATTTCGGAAAGAATTGGAAAAGGGTTCAGAAAGAGTTCGGAAAGCCAATCGGAAAGGGCTATGTGAACTTTGCTTCCGTTTCTTTCTGAACGTCGAGCTTTCCCACGAATCTTTCCGATTCTTTCCGAATGTCCCTTTCTCCTACTTCTTTCCGATTTCTTTCCGATTTATTTCTGATCAGTGCAGAGTGTCCCTTTAGTTAGCCTCTATTTCACTAGAGGGACACTCTGCACTGATCACAAATAAATCGGAAAGAAGTAGGAGAAAGTGACATTCGAAAAGAATCGGAAAGATTCGTGGGAGAGCTCGACGTTCGCAAAGAAATGGAAGCAAAGTTCACATAGCCCTTTCCGATTGTCTTTCCGAACTCTTTCCGAACCCTTTCCCAATTCTTTCCGAAACCTTTCTGTATCTTTCCGAAGCGGCCTTTCCGATATATATAATTAATAGATCATAGATCTCACATTTCACATTTATTTAAAAAGAAATCGGAAAGGTTCAGAAAGAAGTGAATGGAGTGGGACACTTCGAAAAAGCTCAGAAAAGCATCGTGAAGCTTCGGAAAGAGAAAGCGTTCGGAAGAAACGGAAGCAAAGTTCAAATAGAAATCGGAAAGGATCGGAAAGGTACTTTCTTTCCGATTCTTCCGCTAGGGATACCGAGATGGCATATTGTCATTTGGACACGTCGACATACCTAGCTCGCACTGCGTGTTTGATAACACTGTACGCTCGCTCATTGCACTTCCTCCACATTCGTGCACAATTCTTTTAACTCGATTTAATCCAAAGTGCGAACTTTTATATATTGAGTTCATCTCTATTATATTAAATTTATATTATATTTATTTCTTTAGCTCGGCCTGGGACTGCATATTCACATATTGCAAAATAAAGTGAAAATTTTATTTTTTATGATTACTTTAATATTCGTACTTTATATCGTATTCATTTTTATTCCCAGCTACCCTAAAAAAGTAACATCTCAATAAATTTATACTATAACCATTGATATTCAAACAAATTTATGTTTACTGTCTTATTTTTATAATTTAAAAAGAACGCATCCTATTAAAAACAATTTTGTAATTAACATTTAATTGCACCTTGTGTCGTTTTTACATGATATCAATTTGCTTATTTTGAATGTTATTTTTTACGATGTGGACAAAAAATACTCATCCTGCAACAACTTTTGTCTATTAATATTTTTTCTTCTTGTGAAGCTTTTCGCAATTATAAAATAAGTTTGAAATAAGTTTTTGAATCAACCAAATCTTGCAAACTAGTATCAAAGCAATAAAATTACAAGGTTGTGGTTACGAAGTAAATCAGTTTGAAATATCTACAATGAAGACCATTAAAATGTCTAAGATTTTAATAAATTGCATAAAATTTAAGGAATTTTATTTTATTTAAAAGAAATAAATAAAAATGTCTCTCCTGTGAATAAAAAAAAATGAAAAAACAATTTAATTATAATTTTATAATTTGTCTGTTTAATCTTTTATTCTGAAAAAGTTTTTTTTTGATCCGGTAATATTCACTAACAGGTCATATAAAAATCAACATACTTGATATAATTATTCAAAAATTTGAATTTTCTTTTGCCGACTCTGCATTTTTGAAGACGTAAATTGTTTATACAAGGAATTCTGTAACAGAAACGACAAATAATAATTTTATATAACGCAGATAAAGAAAGTATGAAAAGTGTAATGAATGAATATAAAATCTTACTATTTTCGTCAACGAATATTTCAATCGAATATCACGCTGTTTCTTCTCGTTATTTGCAAATTTAATTCTTTTTACCTCTTTAAGATTGTAGCCATATATTATTTTAGTGTTTATTATTTTCCCTTTATAGAAACCTAGTTCAATGGTCTCCATTTCTATCACTCTGTCAAAAAATACTTTTATTTCAAACACGTTTTCACACAAATAAACTTCTCATCTTATCTTAACATTTTCAAAAAAATTATATTTGCAGTAACTTTTGTTACGATAATTATTGCAATTTATTAACATATAGAATTGAGAAAATATAAAAAAGTGTATTAAAGTTGACTTCCAATCTTTTTGGAGACTGTAATATATTAAAATTTTATTTATTATTATAGTGATTCCAATTTTAATCAGAATTGACCACAAAGAAAGTTAACGTTTGATGTGAAGTTCTTTTAAGAAACTTTTATATTATAATTAATTTCTTACTTATCTGGTTCAAATGACTTTCTTATTGACTTAACTGTGAATAAATTGTGTCTTATGGTCCAAACAAACTCGTTTATATATATAGAGAGAGAAATTTATGATTTCTGTTTAAAAAATAAATTGACTACTGACGACACTTCAGACACTGCAAAAATCAATCTGAATTATCAGAAGACAGACTGATAAGCGTTCTAAGAATATAGACTCCATCAATTTTAATCTGATAAAATATTTACTAACTTTAATTAGTGACTGAATTATATCAATAAATCAGTTTTTCACTTATTATTCAGTAAGTTTTATTGATGCATTAGTAGAAAAAAATTCATTCATAGCTAAAGTTAAGTCACTGATTGTAATTAGTACAAATTTTAACTGATTTAATTTAAATACTACTAAGGCGAAAAAAAGAAAGGTGTCAAAAATATCAAAATATCCTCGATATAACAAAAAAGGAAATTCTAACAGCCATAAAAGCTAATCTTTGTTAATGGTTCAATAATCTTGTATATTTTTATACAATATATATAAAATCAACTTATTTACGGATTGTTATTTGTATTATACTTGTTTTTGACGATGATACCGAAAATTTTGTTTGTTTTTACGTATTTCTAACGGCTTAGGAGATCCTTCTAGAAAGTTACAATTTTTATTGTTTTGAAGACAATTTTTAAGGGTTATACTCGTTCAGACCCACAGATTCTGAATTTTTAAATTAAAAATAACTAATTTAATAATTACAAATTTTCCATTCATTAATTTTAATCTCATTTATGAGCCAAAAAAGGTTCGATGATGTCAGCCAAGACAAGGCTCGTCTTGAGTGAAGTAAACATCGTCTTAACCAAGACAAGGCTCGAATTAAGACAAGTAAATGCCGATTTACCTGTCGTGGCCATAAAAGTAAGATGAAGGCCCATGTCTCGACTCAGTTTTGAGACGCAGTCAAACATCGATGCCTTGGAGACGAACTCACGACATAACCAATTCGAACTCAAGTCGAAGCATTTTTATTCGGGCAGGCTAGCTGTCAACTTCACGCCATGCACGGTATCGTAACATGGCGCGAAGTTGATAGCTGGCCTGGTGGCTGATCACAAATCCAGTTACAAAACACACACAGGGCATGTCAATTTTGTCTGCATTATGTCAGAATTGTGAGTAAAAAAATAAATTTGCTAATCATTCTATCCGTTCAAATGCTATCGTCTGCTACCCGCTGATTTCTATATGTTGCAATATTCATTTTTGTCATGAAAATAATAATTTCCTTAACAAATTTTTTTTTATTTTTAAACATTGTATTCATCCGAGGATTCCGCAAAACCCCGGATATTCGACAAGTTTTCTTTCTTTCGTTCGCAGATCCTGAGGAAAAAATATATATTGAGTCAGTACCGTGCCTATAAAAGAATTCAAAGTCGGAATACATTTCTTAAGATGTTAGAAAATATCATCCAATGTCATAGAATTTCTGAGAATTTATTCACAAAAAGTGCGAGAGTTCATAAAGTTTTATAGATGTAAACGATTTGAAAATATTTTTCAGTGTATTGATTCAGATACCATTTAGAATTCTGAATAATTTAGCAGTAATTCTTTTTAATTCTTTTTAATTCTTTGGAATTCTCTTGAGTTTTTTTAATTCCCTCGACTCCTTCAAAATTTACTCAATTCATTGGATTAGCATTTTTGTTAGTTTTTTTTAATTCATACATATTTCAAACTAACTGAATTCGAATAATTGTTTTAAACCCACTATAAATATTTATGGTTTTAATTGAATTCTCCGAATATCCCTTGAATTCATGTAACATCACTTTAATTTTACTAAACTTAATGGAATTTCTTCCAATCCTTCTGAATTCAAAAGAACATTATTCACATTTTGGCCTTTGCATTTTCATAAAATTTGTAAGAAAGTGCGAAGATATGGAATTGAAATTCTTAATATTTTCTTTTACATTTACTATTTGGGGTACAAATAAAAAAAATACTTTTTGAGAACACAAACATAAAAAATTGCGGTCTAAAAGTGTTTCGCAAGTTCTGTATGATTCTTAATGGGGCAGCTAGAAGTTGACGAGGAAAAATTCAAATTCTTCGGTCGGCTTACATTAGTCCAGTCAATGAAGAAATGATTTTTAATTGACAATAAATAAAATGATACAATAATTAAGTATTAATATTAGTATTTGTATTTTTCAAAACGCACACGGTTGCTTTGTCAGATATATCCAAACTGCTAAAAAAATTCGTACTTTATAAGTTTCCTAGATTTCGATTTTTGTATGTATCTGATGATGCAATTGTGTAAATTAAAAAAAATATTAATTGATTAGAAATCACGTTTGTTATAATTCCTTGTACTGCTCGTACACATCATTTCTCATGTAAAATAACGTCTTGAAAATACTCTTCGGGTGTTATCACAATGGGTTTGAAAATAATTTGAAGAATTAAGATAATGATTATTTGGTACTTTAGTTTGTAGAAAAATTTTATTGGCCTAAATTATGTACAAGGTTTGACGAATGAGAGATCAGCACCTAGTAAGCGTGTTGTTGGGATTGAAAACTCTGAGGTTGGAATGCTGCTTGTTGGTATGGTGATGATGCTGCGAAACCCTGTCCTGGATAAGCACGAGGAGCGGGACCAGAAGCTCCATAAGGTGAGGAAGCTTGTCCATAAGCTAATGGACCTGGACCACCTTGGGCACCAGCATAAGCTGAAAATTTTAAAATTATTCAAATAGAAATAAATTTCAAAGATTACCTTGTAAAACAAAAAATTTTCACGCTTAAAAAAAAGGAGAAGCAGCTTATTACCAAAAAAGATAAATGTGCAAAAAACCTAAAAAAATTAGAACATATTTCACTTTAGTTCAAAAAATATTTATAATATATCTGTCAATATTCAATGGAATATGTACTTCCAAACTCGAATATAATTAACCGACTGCGCATGGAAAACGTTTTCTGAAGTTTTCGTGTCCCTTGGCCAAAAAGATGTATATATGTATGTATTGAAGTAAAAAATTTATATGTTTATGTTACCTATCATTAATCAAATTACAAGAGACTATAATTATCATTATCTAGTTATACATGACCTACAGAATTTAAACTGTAGCTACATGACTCATCATTTTCTCAAATGAAACTGAGTATTCTCTCCGTTTACTTCATCACGAAGTAAAAAGTAGACTATAATAGCAGCGGCTTGTGAATGAAAACATTAGATCTATATATAAAACACTAAGTATAGGCATTGCATTGATCATGACCCGATTACATAGTAATTATAATTGATTCTATTCGCTATAATATCTTACTTTGTAAAAAAAAGAAAGGTCGCCAATCAACTTCTCTCGGATGGAGAACTCAATCTAACATTTGTATCTGGCCACTTTTACACGATCTTAATGTAGGGAAGAAACCGGTTTTTCTCGCGCGTGAAATCGTTTATTATACAACTCGCGTGCGAACTTGAAATATAATTTATCTCATGATTTCATTGATGCTGCTTTTTCAATGACGTGTGCTCTATATAACCACTATGTGCTCTTGAGACTTCATTACTCAGGTTAATATTTATCAGCAAAGTAACTTTTTGTTTTCTTTTTGTTAGAATGGTCAGTTATCAATTTAATTTACATAATCCAATCTACTTCATGGTAATGGGTCCAGGTCGAAGTTTTTTTATTGGATATGGTTGTGGTAGAGCATATAGATCTCCCTATTAGTTTAGTAGTCAGTTTGTGTATTTGTGAACTGTGATGCAGAATGACTTTGTGAAGCTTTCTATCTGTCGTAATGACTAGAGAGATTGATAAGCGATCTGGATCGCAGAGGAGTTTTGGGACAAATATATTGTTTTAATACCCATCATACGACCCCTAGGTTGATTTAAAATCTAGTGATTCTCCTATTCATCCTTTTCCGTACCCTTACTTAATAAAATCCGGAATCCCCAGTAGTATAAAAACGCTAGAACCTTAACACTTTACGCTTATCCTAAAAGAGTTTTAACCTAATGGTTTAATAAAAATCCTACCTTGACCTTCTCCGGTGTACTCTTCAGCACCACCAAATTTATAAGCCCTGGCTTCAGCTTCAGCGAGTTCTTGAAGCCTGGTGGCCTTCAAGGCGGCAACTTCCGGTGTGTCGATAACTGTGCCATCTTCAGCAAGGGGAGCTGGGATAAAAGGAGTTTTGGTACCAGAGGGAGCAAAATTTCTAGGAGAAGAAACGAAGTTAGTCCTGGGTTCATATTGTTGATGCTGAGGGTAGGCAGCTTCTGGTGCAGGTACGGAATTGGCTCCCTGATAGATTGGCTGGGAGGGGTAAGCTTGACGAGCGTAGGCCGGAGCGGATGGCTGAGATGCATAGGCGTAGGGTGAACGACCTTCTGGGGCATATCCTCCTTGAGGAATTCCTTGGTTCTTCTGTTCAACAGCACGCGCTGCTGCCCGAGCGAATTCTGCAAAATGAGCTGCCTTCGCGTGAGCCACTTCCGGTGTATCAATTACGTTTCCATCATGGCCAACCGGGGCAGGAGGTGCAAATTTCTGATGTACTGGACCCTGGTTTTCGTAGCCCAGGTATTGTGCCTGGCAAGCCGCGATCATGATGGATAATAAAATCTGAAACAGAAATATAAATTGTTGTGATGACCTTCATCTTTGGAACATATGTGTTTCTAATTACTGATTGTATTTCAACATTTTTAAAAGAGATCAGGGTTTTTCTATTATTATATTTATAAATTTGAGAAAATGTCATAAGAAGCGACAGAAAGTAACTTAAATTATTTTAAAAAAAAAAAACTTTTTTAACGGCAAGTGTGATTATTGATAAGAAATAATTAAATTAATTAATAAAATCAAAGAAGTCATTACAAATCTATTCAATTGAAGTTGGAAGAACAGACACTTTGAATACGAGATACTTTAAATTAAATATTTCAAAATTATAAACCAAAGCAACAGGTTTAATTATTTTTTTCACTCTAGCGGAAAGTAAACATTTCACACCTTACGTGAAGAGAACAGAAAGTATAAAGCGTGTGTTTGTGCCTTCAAGGCTCGTTTCGTACAAAACCGTGAACAATTTATGCTCCCCCTATACTATTCAAATTTATTCAATATTGTAAACTAATGAAATGTAAAGGGTAGCAATTGTGATTTCAAGCCATGACATTTATTGCATAGCGATTGGCTATTTCAACATAGTTCAAACTCTTTGACTTATAGGGACCGAGGAGCTTTCTTATGAGCACTGTGAAACCATGACGATATTGCGTGACTTCTTTGGCTATGGCAATTGTGTAGTTTCGATTTGAAGCTATTGTACACTAAGTCTACATTTCATGATGATGCAAAATTTCATGAAATTATCCGTTGTACCCACAACTTTTTATCGAAGGACAGGAAAACTGCTTGTTACTTCATCAATCATTGAAATTCATAGAGTTAACATTCTATTGTATTTGGCAAGAAAGACATTGATTACAAAATATTTGAGAGAGTTCTTGACTCGTTTTTCCATGAAGGTCATTGTTTCAAATTAATTTTATTTTTATCACTGAGGGATTTTACACCTTACTTAATCTATATAAAGAACATTAAAAAGTGTCTGGTTAAATTAACCAGAATTATGATTAAATTAATCCGAATTTTCATCACTTTACTAGAAAAAATAGTAAGGGCATATTTAAAAAGAATTATGTTTGATTTAACCAAACATTTTTTTGAGTGATAGATTGTTACGAGCAACTTCAAAGTTTACATGGTGTTTATGAAAAAGAGATTCATTAACATTAGTTTATTTAAAATATTGGTTGACAAATTAAAGTAATTTTGAGCTTTTATTATAACTATATGTACCTAACTGGTTCTAAGTTTGTGTGAATTTCTTTTTGCAATTTCAAATGATTGCACAATTAGAATTAAAGTACCTCGAAAATAAAAAATTATTCAATATTGAACAAGTTCAGTTTGAACAGTATCAAAATTAAAAATGTTGAATTTAGAAACATCTAAGAATGATCCGAAAAGTGAAGTCTTCGCGGATGAACAATTAAGTTTTATAAGTTTACTATCTTATTGAAACCTTATTTTTAATCAGAGCTGGTGAAAAGTGAAAAATTTTAAATCTTGAGTATTTTAACTTTTATAATTTCCATAATAAGCATTTTACGTATCAGAAAATGCTTACAGAATGTTTTTGAAATTGAGTGTCTACTCTTTGAAATTAAAAAATTTGTGATTGGAAGCATTTCAAGTCAACCAGTTTTTCATTCGGTATACTCAGAATTTGAACTATTTCAAATGGTTCGCTTACCTTCACATTTCTTAAAAGTTCGTTTCTTGGTCAGCAAAAAAACTGTGATCAACATGTTTTATTAATTGACTTTTTATAGTCGCATAAACCGCCAGTGTCATTAGCGGATGTTTATGTATAGGGTTTATTATCAACTTTAGGGTATCTGTCAATCTTATGTATTCCCATGCAATTTTTTACAATGCTTCGTAATCCCTTCTTACGAAAAAATTATAGAAGAAATTCAGTATAAGTACCTTAGATTTCAAAATATTTCACAAGATTGAATAATTTCAAAGATTTATATGGATTAAAGCGGTTTCCGCAAGTTTTAATTATAAAATGTAAAAGCTTCACATATTTTAGTTAATTCATAATGTACTAAATACAATTTATAATTCTCCAAACAATCGAGTATTTTATCATTGCGAAAAACTAAGCCTTTATTATTACAAGTCTTTTTATAGTTTTGTTAAAGTAATATTTTATATTTATTCAAATTCGCCTATATTACAATAATTAATATCTTCTAATGTGAAATATGTTTATCAAATTTAGAAATCATGAGCAAATTTGTAAAAGTATCAATAAATATGTTTTAAAATTATTTTGATAAGTTTTCAAAATTGAGAGAGTGAAATAAGAATTATATTCTGAATATTTGGAAAATTATACATAAAATTTTTCGCCTGGAATGATGTAATCTCAAGGTGGAGAATTCTGTGCGTGGCATTTTACAAATGAACATCCCCTTGGCATAAAATGGGTAGTAATACATTTTTCTGCATTTATTTTTGTACTCATTTTTTTATTGTTACAGATGATTCAGTATTTCAACATAATCATACTCCCAGGACCATTTTTCAATATAAATATGGAAATATCTTTGACATTTATAATGCATTTGCATAATCTTAAAGAAACGAATGATACAATTAAGAAAGACAAATATATATGTGGGTGTTCGGATGATACGGAATCATATGTCTGGTTCTAGTTTAGGAGAAATTCTCATTTTTCTAAATAATTCAGGTTCAAAATGATTATTTTCGATCTTGAGTGAGAAATGGTACTAGGACCTATACTAAATCTACTGGTACTATACTCATGTGCCGAAAGCAGCCGGAATTGTGTATATTTAATGTTCGAAAAGCGCGTTTTTAAAGTTCACACCTCAAAAATGCAGCAGTGACTAGTATTTTAACCTAAAGGCTTCGTATTGGCTGTATGGCCCTTCACGTGAGACCATACCACACATAATGTAATACACCATATCTATTATATAGGACCTGTTTTAGACCACCAATAGTCATATTATTGAAAATTATATTATTATTAATTCATGTTTTAATGATTTTAAAATACTTTCATAAAAAATACAATGCGCTAAGTGTAAAAAGAATAAAGATTGCAGTTAAATAACGAGATATTTATTACATCATATATATGATTTGTTTATAGAGATAGGTAAGAACTAATTGATACTCAGAGAAATTCCACAAGAATCTTAGAATATATAATTACATTCAAAAAAATACTAACTTTATAACTTAAACACAAGCATCACATTTTAATTGTATATTTCTGAGATTTTTATTTTTACTTTTTAGAGCTTGCTTCTTCATAACAGTATCAAATGAGTGAATGAAAATTATGTACAGTAAAAAAGAAACATCGAGAATCGTCCTCTTTCTCGAAAAAAATTAATTAATTGAGCTATTCCTTATACATTTGCTACCGCAAAGGGGTAATAAAAAATAATTAGATTCAGGGAATTGACAACTGGGTTTATTGAAACATTTGGGGTAAAGTGGGACACCCGGTTTATATAGCCCTGCTTCGCGGGTGGTAATATAAAAAAAGAATTAACTACAGTTGAGTTATACATAAAGTAATCAAAATCGATGTTAAAGAATTTAAGATCTATGAAGAGATAAGTATTCAGCAGCAAGAACATGTTTCCCAGAGGTTATACGCGCAACCTCTTCTACTACAAAGTGACCTAACCTCTCACTTTCCTTTGTTCTCCTGGATCGATCATGAGAATATAGTACCAGTATCGCGATCTCTTCACCCTCATCATTCTGGAACTATTTTGAACTTACCAATGCGAACATGGCGAAACAGTTGTGGAATTTTTTCCTTTTCTTTCTTAGTTTTCCTTTGGCACCTTTTTTGCAGCTCTGCTGAAGGATCAGTACTCGCTGTCGGTCCCTTACACTCCTTTTTTTAAAATCCCGTTCCACTCCGGCCGACCGGTCGTTTCGTTTGTGTTTCTGGAGAACGCAGACAGTTCCATTTATAAGGAGGCCCCCGCCACACCCTCCTCTTCGACAACCTGGAGGGAGCCAGATAGTTGATAGGGGCGAACCTTACAATGCTTCACTGTTTTCCCCATAGGCATAAGTAAGTAACACACCCGCCTCCTGCCGCTTGTCTAGATGGCCTCGTGACCTTGACATTTCGTCGAGGTCTTTGCAGAATCCGTTGACCCTCGATGATCTCAATGGAATTCTTGCGGGTGCTATAAAAAGGGATGCAATTCTTTTGATGACAGCGCTTTTGAATGAGGATATTAGTAATTGAATGCTACGAGAATTATTATTACTTCTTTTCTATTATAGCTAGTATCAACACTGGCCGTCACTTTCATTCTCGAAAAACATTATTAGGGTGGATCGAAAAAATAGGTTTAGAAATATCAAACAATAGTATACCTAAGATTTGTGGCGACGAAAACGTAAAACAAACTTACAGTAATATATTAAAATATTCTTATTCCGTGCAAGATAGTACCCTCAAATCTGGTAAAAATTCAAAAGATTCTAGAAGACCCCCAAAATAGGAAAATAAATTGGAGTTTAGAAGAACGTTAAAACACTGCAGAAAATCATTGTTTAAAAATATTTTGCCCAGAACCCGAAACATTAGGTCCTTGTCAAACTACTAAGAATTTGAAATATTACACGTATGGTTGTGAAAGCTTTTGGAATAAAACTGTCGAATTTTTAATTACACCTCAAACTTGTGTTCAGTAATCCGTAAACTTCCTGGATTTTAAAAACTTGGTCACAATCTTAAGTCTAAATTTGTTTATCAATAACCTGAAAAATACCTTAGTAACGAAACTCATGAAAATTTCAATAACATGATGTTTCTTCTTCAAATACGAAAGTTTTGAACTTGCTGAATGGAAAGCTGGTGTTGAATCTTCAAAATACAAAATGGCGAATCCAATATGGTGGACACAAATGATTAAAAATGTTTGAGTAATGATAAAATTAGTGATACTTAATTTTTTAGGGTCGCTGAATCGAAATCTTGATTTCAAAAATTCAAAATCGCGTATCCAATATGGTGGAACAAAATTATCAAAAACGTTTAGAACTTGATCGAATTGTTTATATTTACATGTTTGGGTTATTTGAAATGAAATCTGATGTTCGAGTTTCAAAATTCAATATGGCAGAGATAAATGATTTAAAATGTTCGAACCGTGATAAGATTGATTGTACTTAGGTTATTGTATCGCTGAATCTTAATCCATTGACGCAAATAAAATAAGTATCATCAGTCTTATCAAGGTCCAGAAATTGAGTGACCCCAAAAACCTAAGCACCACCCATTTTATCAAGATCTGAATATTTTCAATCATTCATGTTCGCCATATTGAATTCAAAAAATCCCACGTTAGATTTGAAATCAGCGACCTCAAAAACCTAAGTATAACGAATTTTATGAAGGTCCAAATATTTTAAATAATTTATGTCCGCCATATTTGATCCTGTATTTTGAATTTTGTACATCCAACGTCAGACTAGAATTCAGCGACCCTAAAACCCTTAATATACTTAAGGACAATTAAAGCGGATCACGTTTATTAATTTTCTTTTAAAGTGCCCGCACATATGCATCATGATGCAAAAGTGGCACGATTTTTTTTGCACGTTATGTATCACTGAGAGTAAAGGGGTTAACTAGAAGTGGTACATCTATAAAAATTATTATCAAGCATGTTCTCGTAAAATATGTCTAAAAATGTATCGTTTTGTGTAAAAACATGTCCCTATAAAATTTAAGAATATATGCTTCAATTCTGTAGAATTTTACGACAATTTCTTGGTTACTGCCTTTATGTAATGAAAGGGTAAGAAATTTTAGAAGTCAATAAAGCACGACTAAAAACCTTCGTTTAAAGACAGATTATTAATAGAATTTTATTTTAATTATAGAGTGGAAGTGACTCATTATGTATGTGAAAATTTCTCCGCAGAGTTGGCTAATATAAAAACGTGGTTCTAACGGTTTTAAAAGTCTTCTGTCTTGAAGGACATTTTGTTTCTTTCAACTATTTATTTTATATGGGTCAGAACTCTTATTTCACGCGTATTAAACTTTTTAAGCTTTTGACCTATTTTTGGGTAAGAGTTTTCATCAAATGATGTGATTCACGTCTTTTGTTATATTATAAATGATGACGTACACAAATAATGGTAATCACAATTTTTATTTCTTGCAGATCTGCGCTTCTCACCTTCACAGTTTTCATTGCGATAGACGTAATTCAATCGACGCTTTGCATAATTGATACATTCCACTGATGTTATGGTACAATATTTTTTCAATTAAAATGATGAAAATACAAAGATGAAATTAATTTGGAACAATTTTTTGCAAAATCCATGTTGGCACAAGACGATGTGATCATTTTCTATAAATAACTTAGTATACCTATTTTGTTAAAATTGCAGACCTTCAAAAGAAACAAGAAATTTCTATTTGGGAGCAACATAGTTTTTAGTACGAGTTCAAAACGATAAATAAATCATTATAAAATTATTGACGACCTATTCACAAACTACATCATACAATATAATAATTTCAATTGTTCTCGCCTCTAAAGAAAGTAGTCTTTTAAATAGGTTTTTAATTCAATGCAAAACATTACAATGAACGTAATAAAGTTAAGCTCAAGATTGGATCTAAAAACTCGCTTCAGATTGCGGTCATTCAACTATAGTAGTTAAGTTCATTTTTTTAAATTATTCGGACAAAAATTATATATTAAAATATAAAAAAATCGTTTTTGATTCAAACTGATAATATTACAAGATATTACTAAGTGGAAGCTTTCTAATTTTATAAGGTTTATTTTTAGTACTTAAAATTTGAACATTATCTGAAAAAATAGAAAATCGTGAAAAATCTCCAAGTAATAGTCTTTAAAATAAAATAAGTTACAACTTAAAGTCTCAAAGAGTATACAATCACCGACCGTGAATCAAGCACAGGGTGTCCGCTAGACCGGGGAACCTGGAAATGAACGCGAATCATTTGAGAATGAGAAAACTCGCGAAAAAAGAGTAAATTCATTTTTTACCGAGAATTGTACAAATTTTTAGAAGAAGAATGTATCTAATCACTTAAAATATGAAAAGTTCCATATAACCAATATTGCAATTTGTAATAAGTTAGAACTTGACTAAATAGGCGAAATATGACTATTTCACCTTTTTTCATCTTAGGCTCAATGTTGAAGTATTTCAAATATAAAATCATTTAGTTTAAAATGCGTAATTCCAAAATCTGATTTAGAAATATACAATTGTTTATTAAAAATGAGCATTTATAAATAAAAGGTTCAAAACTAAGCAATTTGAAACCGAAGTTCTTCAAATAGTTTTGGACCATTAAAGTTTTAAAGTGCAAAATTTCAATATTGAATGTTAGAATTTTAATGGTTCCATTACAAAAATTTATTTGTAAGTGAGAATTTTGAATTTTCATCTGTGTAAATAACAATTCATTTTATATATTTGTTGATTTATTCTTCAATTTAAAGCTTTGAAGTCAGAAATCTTTGAATTGTTCAATTTATTTTTAAAAAACACTTAAGTGTTTCAAAATTATGGCATATAGTTTAAAATTGTTGAATTAAAAAGTGTCAAAAGGTCACATTTTATATGTGCAAATTATGGAGCGTTTTAATAACAAATCTCTCAATAGAACATTTTTTAATCTTCAGTTATAAAAGGTTAAAATAGAAAAGGGTTCGACTTTCAGTGCTTTAATTTTTAGTTCAGTGTTGACTATTTGAAATGGAAAAATGTTAGCTTCATAAGAATTCGACTTCATTAATTTCAAAAACTGTGACAGCATTTTCATGGAAGGAGAAAAACTTCATGTTGCTTCAAAAAGGGAAAATAATTTTATAAGATGTCAAGCTGAAGTATACTCGTAAAGTGTCAGATTGACATGATGAAAAAAGTAGCGAGACAAAAAGGAAGCAAAAAGCGAGGTAAAGCATAGGAGTTTCAATGCGGGCAAACAGAAATCATACTTTATTATAGTTAATTATAAGTTTCATCTTCTTTCTGGTTTCCTTGACAGAGTAAAATATTGTAAGGGCACAAAGCGATTTTCCGACTCTCAAGAACCGGCAATCTCGAGATTAGTCGTTTATAATGTAATCAATTGCCAGCAATTAAAATGGACAGATAAGGATGAATGATTTAAGTGGCTTTTCACCTTCTAGTGATTCATCCTGGTCAACTATATTTTCTTACAACACACAGGCGCCGCAGCTAAATAGATTCCACGCATTTATGTCTAAGGCTCCGGCTAATTTGTCCCATTATGCCCTATCATTCTATAAATGTGCGCGTAGACATAGACCTTATCATTTCGCGCCAGGTTTTTCTAAATAAAAGTCTATCGAGGCGGATCATGTGGGCGGGAGTAACCAGCCCTGAACTGTCGAGGAATCGCTGCGCTGTACGAAGGACAACTTACCACTAGAAAGTAACTTGCGCGCATTGCTTACACGTCTCTTACAATGCACAGAATGCACAAGGACATGGTCAGGACTATCCAGATTTTGAAAAACTATATTCTCAAATTTCACGGTCTTTCATTATGATGCAACAAATACCCTTAAACACCCTTTAAGGCAAAATTTTTCCTTTAATTTCATTTGATAAATACCTAAAAAAACATGATATTAATCTATAGGTATCATTTTGAATGAAATACGAAACGTCAAGACTTTAAATCGAAATATATTGCATTTTTATCAAATAGTTGTACTTTTAATCCTTTAATCCAAAAAGATAAATTTTCAACCAAAAGAGATGCATTTGCAACCTAAAAGGATGAATTGAAAATAAATGGCCAAATTTTATTACAACAAATATTAAAATTCAAACATAAACAGTTGCATTTTTAAACGAACTTCAAGTCATAAATAAGAATTTTTTACAAGACATTTTCAACCAAAAAGGATGAATTTTGAACCAAAAACTTTTCTGCCACATATTATAAATTTTCCATCCAGGCGGACGAATTTTCAACAAAAAAGTTAAATTAAAAAATAATATGACTTTTTTACGAAGGCTGCGTCTAGTCGTCTCGAATTTCGGGATAAATAGCATTGTTTTCATCTTGGGATGTATTTTATGAGATTTATCCTTATAACTAAACAAAACTTACCAAAATTTTAGTCATCCCGAAATTCGGGACCACTAGCCGGTTTTCACCATTTGGCCAATCGTCCTGAAAAAATGCTAATAGGGCAATTATGGTTTATAAAATAAAATGATCTTCAGTCCTCGAGCCTCACACTATTTTGCAGCCTTATCAACTTTAAAATTTTATTTTATTATGATAGAAAACACTCATTCCTGTTAATCAATGTATACAGAACCTATCATGGAATAGTCTTCGTTCCTGTCGCCACCTGTCACTTCATCAACATCAAAATAATTAGGTTAAGTTCAGCAGAATTTATTAAGAACATGCTTACCACCAACCTATTTAAAATTTTATTATTTAAATTTCGAATCATTGGAAAGGAGTATGCGTGTAACTTAAATAATAACTTTCCCGCCCCTGAAGTGTTGTAAAAAGGGACAGCGCGTGACCTTACATTATTTCTGTGATCAATCAAAGGGGTGCCTTCCCGCCCCCATAATGCGTCAAAAAAGGGGCAGGAGTGTTATCTTACATTATTTTTGTGACCTGTCACAGGGATGCCTTGCCGCCCCTAATGGGGCGCTGGAAAAGGAGCAAGGGATGTGACCTTAAATTATTTCTGTAATCAGACACAAGGCCGCCTTTCCCCTTATGAGATATTGGAAAGGTTTATGGGTGTGACTCAAATAATTTCTAGTAGCAAGTCTCATTTAAAGAAAGTCTAAACTTTTTACCAAGATATTCCTTATTTTCACCAAAAAAATTGTTTTTACGGAAAAATATGTATTACATAAACAGAGTATTTTTTAAGGGCTTTTTACTTTTACCTGAAGACTTTTGGTGAATTTGTATTAATAACTGAAATAAATAAATAAAAATATAAAATTTTCATAGCTTTATCAAGCTTCTAATGATAAAATTAAGATCCAATCCAAGCGCGCGGAAACCATAAGAAAGTTTTGAACGAACTGGAGACTACGGTGACATAGAGCAAATATATAAATTGATATGAATGAGTTAAAGCTTAAAGGACTGCACTTTATAAAACATAACCTGACTTTCAGTTTTATTCGTTTCTGAATTTGTTTTTAGGGACAATTAGCAGTTTTGATAATCTTAGGCTAACACAAAAGGAGTAAAATTTAAAAAATACATCATTTTCGGAACGACTAGCCAAATGGTGAAAATAGGATAGTCATCCCGAATTTCGGGACGGCTAGCCAAATGGTAAGAATAGGCTAGTTATCCTGAATTTCGGGACGACGAGACACGTCGTTTTACGAAGTATGACTTTAAAAAGAAAACTGAATTTTTATTCACGTAGTTCCAATTTTCCACCAATCAAACGAAAGGGATGATTTTTCAACAAAATAGTTTGATTTTTAACCAAGCAGTTGAATTTTCAACCAAATGTTGCATTTTCACGAAAATAGTTGAATTTTCAAGTCATGAACGGGAATCATTTGGAACACAGATGAAGTTTTAATACAAATGGAAGATTTTCCTATTCAAAAAGACTACTGTTCAACTAAGCAGATAATCAATAAAGTAGCTGAATTTTTAAAAAAAGGTTCCACGTTCATGAAGTATTTCAATTATTGATAAAAAAGATAAAAAATGGAATTTAAATAAACAATCCAATAAACTATAATATAATAAGGGCGAAAGTTTTTTTCAGATTAAAATGGGAACATTTTATGGTGGTTGTCCAAATTTGGTCGCTAGATTCTGGGTTTTATTTTCAGGAAGTCTTCACGAATACTTACCAATACTTTTTTTCATAAGGGTAGTTAAATTGTCAGTTAAAAAATTAATTTTAACTAAAAAGAAAAGTACTTTTGAACAAAATGGCTAAAAATTCTGCCGAATACTAGAAGTTTTAATAAAAAAAGATGAATTTTGAAACAAAAGTAAAATTAGCATTTCAAACAATTCTTATTCAGATTTGTATTTTTGATTAATTATTTTCCATATTTTCCATTTTCTTCTTTTCATATTGTGCTTTGCTCCTTTACCCCCCCCCCCCCCTTAGCCCTCCCATGACACTATTCCTCAAAAGGCCTGTTCCCTCTCCCTTCTTGGTAGTGTGGCATAGTTTTTGGATGGCCCCTTTAATTATTTCCGACTATCGACTTAGTTTTGGTCCATACATGATCATACTATCGGGTGAATTATGCGCAAGTCTTCTGAAATAAGTGCCGCCAAATATTGGCCGAACTCTGGGTCTTAGCTATCTGGAATCTATCAGTAACAACTGAAAACATGCAGTAAAATCTAAATCCTAAAGAAAGAATAGAGTAAAATAAGAGGTTTTACTTATATTTTGTGAAAAATTCAAAGGCCATGCAGCAGTATTCAACAATCTCAGTGAGTCCATTACTGCGTTGAATACCATTCGTGCATCAAGATTATCCATCATTTTCTCCATCATTTGCTCTGGCACAAAACACTTATCTTCATAGGTAGATTGATTGGAGCGATTATAAGATTGGTAAAATCTATTCCACCAGAGAATGGATATGGACAGTTTAAAAGTTCTGGCTACTTTATTTGATCTGACGTCCGCCACGTGGCGAATATGAGTAATCGATTCTTGAACAAAAAATGATGATACAATACAACCTGTTTTAGGCTTGTTCAATCACTGTCAATTTTTAAAAACATTATGCATTTCTAGACAACTCTTTCAGAAGTAGTAATTATGAAAATAATAAATTTTTCTAGTTTAATTATATTATTATTATTATTTCATTTCATTTAAAAACATTTTTGTGTTGAAATGTTGTCACAGGCTTATACTGCCCAACATGTCGAAGGCATTTTTGGTTAGAGTTGGATTTTTAGTTGATCATTTTGCACGGGGCTGTCCCGGCATAAATCATCAGTCACGGACGCATTTTTATAATGCATTCAAGTGATCTGATGAGAGCAGTCTGCACGGACATATTGGACAAAGCCTGGTTTTTACCCCATCATTTACGGAATAGGTTGCAGTTAAGTACACGATGGAAGACCTACAGTTTAAAGTGGGTTCCGAACCACCAGAACCTCTGTAAAGGTACAATGAAAAATTTCCAAAGGTAGCGGCTCAGGGATCGAACCCCGGACCTCTGAGGTGAAGTCCGAGTGTCTAACCAACTGAGCCACCGAGCAAAAAGTATGATTATTAACAATTATTATTATATATTATTATATACATATATTAAACTTTTACTCGGGTAAACCCGGTGTTACATCATATCCACGGACTAAGTCAAGTGACTGATGAGATTAGAATGTTATAAGTTAATTCAAGTAATTTAATACGATGGTTGAAACCTCCTGCGATGATGTTGTAGGTATACAATTACGAGCGGCAACGAGCGTTGGAGGTGACAACAGTCACCTCTGGATGCTTTCTTAGAGCTAACATCTGCCACTCCACGGGGTTTTAGTCGCTCGCTTTCTGATGATCAAGAAAGTTTTTTAAAATGCGACAGGTGTTTCATAAAACCGCCTTCTGAGCTGCTGCCAATACCCTACTGACTCCTAAATGTTCAGTGCATCTTGTGTGCACATTGCCTGTAGCCGAAATCACAATGGGATGAATGGATGCATCATTTACATTCCTCCATGTGGTCTTTACTTCATGCCTTAACTCGCTATACTTGTGGATCTTGGTTGTATAAGTTGACTGCCAATTGCGGTTAAGCGGACAAGCAATGTCGATGATGTAGACTCTTGCACCTTTTTTCTCTCGCATCAAGATGTCAGGTCAATTGGCTTGGATGTAATGATCCGTTTGGATAGTAACATCCCAATATAAGATGTAATCTTCGCTTTCTAAAACGGGCATTGGAATATATCTATAGAAAGGCATCCATTCTTTTAAGAGTCCTAGGTTTCGGGCAAGTTGTTGATGTATAATGCCCGCTATATCATTATGTCTATGCGTATATTCTCTCTGAGCCATCACGCGACAGCCATCAATAATGTGCTCGATAGATTTGTTGGTATCTCCACATAATCGGCACCGGTCAACCACGTCTTGATTCAACACGTGTTTGCGATCATTCCTGGTGCAGGCAACCTTGTCCTGTATCGCAATGACGAATCCTCCCGTCTCTGGATACAGAAACCCTTTCTCAGCCAAATATTGGATGCCTCACTATCCACTTCATTTTGATCGAACGTTTTGGGGTGCTCGCCATGGATGGCTTTCTGCCTCAATCGAATTTCTAATTCCTCTATGGATTCGTCCCTGATATTAAAGGCCCCATCTGAGGACAAATTTAAGGGCGTGTATTCAAGATCCGCTTGACAGATGGTTCTATAACGCGCAACATTTCGTTTGCTGTTAAAATAGTCTCGTAACTGTATAACTTGTGGCTCACACAGTTTTTTGACATCCACAACGCCCTCACCCCCTAAATGTCGTGGTAGAACTACCCTTTCAATCTCTGAATTTCTGTGATGCATTCGGTGCTTCGTCATTTCTACGCGAACAAAACTGTTTAACTTTTCAAGGTCGATGTTGGACCATTTTATGAGCCCGAAGGAGTACGTGAGGACAGGGATGGCATATGTGTTGATCGCCCTGATTTTGTTTGCCGAGTTGAGAAAACTCTTCATAATTAATCTGAGTCTCGTAGTAAAGGCAGTCATTAGGCTTGTCTTAACTATCGTATGTTAAATACCCTTAGATTCAAGAATACCCAGATATTTATATGAATCGCCTGCAGCCATTGCCTCGATGTCATTTTCGAACTCGCTCTCTAACTCTGCGGTCCCTAATTCCCCTCTGATTAAATGCACTGTTCTGCATATATCTAGTTCGAACTCCATGTGGATATCATTGGAAAACTGCTTTGTGACATCGATTACTTGTTGCAGTTTCTGGCCTGAACTAGCGTACAGCTTCAGGTCATCCATGTAAAGAAGATGGGTCACTTGATGACCATCCTCATTATCATGAATTCTGAACCCATGAGACATGCTGTTTAGTGTTTTTCTCAATGGGTTTAATGCTAAACAGAACCATAGTACCCTGAAGGAGTCTTCTTGAAATATACCCATCGCAAAGCGTATTGATCTAGTTATCCTTGGTTGTCCATGATCGAAATACTTGATTCTTGTACCCCATAGCCTTATCGCATGGCTTAGAAAGTCAATAATGCGTGAACAGATTTTGTAAAGTTTTAAGACTTCAAGCAAATAGTCATGCGGAACGGAAGGAAACGCTTGCTTGTAGTCAATGCATGCCATGTGTAAGTTCTTTTAATGCTTACGAGCTTGAGTCATGGCAACAGCGTCTATAGTGACTAGATCTTTACAGCCTTGTGAGTTTTTACAACATCCTTTTTGTTCTTCTGTAAGAATGTCATTCTCGTCGCAATGAGAATATACCTTATCTGCAATGATAGATGTAAGACATTTATAAATTTTTGGAAGACAGGCTATCGGTCGGAAGTCAAATGGATTTTGAGCGTCTGGTGTTTTTGGTATCATATACGTAGTACCTTGGAGCGTACAACCTCGCATCAAGCCTGAGTGTTCAATGATCTTCTGAAAACACCTTGCCAACGCAAGATGCACACTCATCAGGTACTTGTACCAGAAGTTGTGCACCATGCCCGGACCTGGAGTTTTCCAATTACTTGCCCTCTTCAAGACAACTGAAACATCCAAAGTTGTGATGTTTGTCAGATGCATTTCTGGGCTATTGCTTGCCCTTGCTTCCTCCAGTTTGAACCACACAGTTTCCAAATTGCATCTGTTCATTTTTCCCCAGACACCCGACCAGTAGTTAGTCATATCTTCCAATTGAGGGATTTCGGTGCCTTGGTGGTCATTTGGCTTTACTCTCAGTTCACGATAGAACCTTCTTTCATCTGCCTGAAAGTTTTGGTTTTGGTGCCTTTGTGTATTACTTTTCTTGTACCGACGCTGTCTGGCAGTAAGAACATCAGGTCTCTGTCGTTGAGAGTCTAAAATTTCATCCAATATTGCTAGTATTACTGTCTCGATGTACCGAGGGTGGATGATTTTAGTAACATGGTTCATCAGCTTTCTGGTTCTATTTCCTTTTTTATATTGAGTTAATCGACCCAATTTGCACCTTACTTTGCTGACATCCATATCCAACCTGATCTTTCATGGTGGATCTGGATCCCTTGCTGGGACAAAAACTGCATTTGCAGGTCTACTTTTCCGGCCCAACGTTCTAACGGTTGCCACAGCTGCACAGTATACAAGAGTTTGCACCTCTAATGCATTTTGTGCTACATTCAAGTATGTAGGTAAAACCTTGCTGTCGAGATGTGCTATTAGTGCACGCAGATCATTTGTGATGTTCATTTTGGGCAGAGAATGCCTCAGCGTTGGTTCTACATATATAAACTCTAGTAAAGCATGAGCAAAATTCCTTTCCAGCTGCTGTAGTTCTTCTGAGATTTCCCTATCCGCATCATTGTTAGTTATATCCGGATGTGGTTCTAACGGATCCAGTGCATGATGTTCATTATCCCTAGCACCTATGCCTTCAGCATCAATTAAATCTTCGTTATCCACATCTTCCAAGGTTAGCTCATCAATAGGAAGCTGCCGTTCCACTTCCATTTTGATAGCAGCTATTTCATCAGCCGAAAGCAGTCTGTTTACAGATATTGAGCGTTTAATATCTGCCAGATTCTGCTCATTTATTTTTGTGGCTAGCTCTGCATATTTATATATCTCTGCCAAAAAATAAAGGCGCATAACATCTCTGTTCATATGGTATGTCCATTTTCGTCGCTTTTTTTGGTTGCTGAACCTCTGCTTCTGCCTCTGATTGTATAAGGTCATCCACCTCTGGAGGATGTGGTGGTGTTGGATCATCAATAGGTTGAGGAAGAACATCAATTGCTCCTGCTTGACCATTTGTGGCGGCTTTCTCTAACTGATGTTCATTGCCGTTGTTTTACCACGCCAAATCAATCTGTTGTTTAATCTCCATTGCTCGGTCTTCTTTATTATGTAGATTAGTGCTAATGTCTTTCACCTTAGCAATAAGATCTCTCAGTGCGACCTTTTGTATATTAGGATACTTCGCAGCAAATTTTGTTCTTAAATTGTATCCTTTTTCCTTGCTTGTTTCAAACTTTGCACTTTCATAATAGAGACGCAACAATTCCTCTTTCATTGTGGTATCCCAATTGATGTCTTCCCACGGTATTTCTGTCGAGGTGGTTGGCTGCAAATAGCTAGTGCTAGCCCAAGCATTCTTAGCAGGCACAGTTGATGTTCCACTGCTTACCGTTTGTCGCAGGTGTTTTTGCTGGCCAGCTGTTTAATTAGTGAGATCTGCCTGACCATCTCGCAGTTCACCATTGCCACCGTCCCGCATGCTGTGGCCCCCAGCGGTGGCTCCAGGGGCGCCTCGACGATCCTCGGGAAGCGACAAGCGTTTCAAAATCTTTAATATATTCTCCATTTTTCATTGATGGATTTTGGTGTTCTACTTAGTCCCTCTCCTCTTCGTTATCAGTATATTTGGCATGGAAAACCCTGTCAGTAGCAATGCTACCTCCAAAATTGCCGTCAAAGTCATGAGAGGAGAGCTCAAGCCCTACCGCGACTTCAACGAGGAATACCTTCGCTGGGGATATATGAATTCAAATATGAAATCTCAATAAAAAATGTAATAGTTGAATTTTTTACTAAAAACGATCAATTTTCAGCAAAATAGTTAAATCTTCAACCAATAAAATTCAATAGAATTTTGAATTGTGGTATGTGTGTATGTTATTATTATTATTGAATTTCGCATTAAACTGTACCCACTTTCACTTACAGTGGTGAAGAATGTTCTTTAGGAGCTTTAAAAGTAAGAAAATTCGGTTGCTTAAATTGTCGCATGAAAAAGACTGAACCTTTCACACGATTATATTAGAATGCCATATGTCCTGTTTGAAAGGTCTCATGTCACTCTTTCTGTCACCACTTGCCACAGTCTTTTGGTCGATACGAATCACTGTGTCGAAATCATCTCTTTCATCCAACCGCCTCATACTTCGTGCCTGATCAAAACAGTCTGTTTCTACTGTGTATCCATCATTTCGTTTTTACATTCTCATCATAAAGAGAAGGTATTGTTTTTATGTGAAAACTGAATAGCGCTAATTTCTTTAAATCTTCATGTTTTGAGGGCCCCTGAGTCAGAAAAATTAGTTCTTACGGTGGTGTCTGCCTGGCGTTGTCGTTATCGTTGTCGTTGTCGTTGTCGTCGTCGCTGTCGTTGTCGTTTCAAAATTTTTGATACAAGCTCTTTTTTATATTTAAAAATTGCATGCATGCCTATTCACAGTAATTTAAAATTTGATCAAGTTATCCTTATAAGCACGAAAAAAATTAAAATACAACATTTATTCACTCAAAAAAACTACAATTTTATTATTGCTAATTTTTTATAGGGTGCATCACTTTTTTTTAATCGTTAAAAATAATATTAACAATAAAATACTTAAATTTTTGGAAAAACGATGCAAGTGTGAAAAAAGATGAGTTAAAAAAATTGTGCATTTAAAAAAGGTTCACAAATTTTGTAGTAGTCACTTTTTCTTGGGAAGCGTAGTTTTTATTTTAGTCGTAAAATATAAAATAAAAGAATGAAATTTTCGGAAACGAAATAAGTTGCAATAAAATGTTTAATAATACATTTTTTGCATAGGGTGAACACTGTTTTTCAATTATAAATAATAAAAGCGAAACAATGAAAAGATGCATTTTTCAATAGCAATCCAATGTAATTTGTACTTTATATTGCAACATCTAAATAATGTGTTCGTTGAAACCAAAGAATTTTTCACAAAAAGAATTCACAATAACCGAATTACAGTTGTCGATGTTTTTAATTTTAATTTTAAAAAGTCTTTGCACAAATATGGGAGATATGCAAAGCCTGTGCGCGTAGCACAAGATAAATACATTATCGAGCTCGAGCAAACTATATTAGCTAAACGGGCACATTTTTTGATTAGTCTTGGTAAAAAAGAAATTCTTTAACTTAATGTTTATTAGCCAAATCTTTAAGAAAAATTTAAACAAATATTAAAATATATTTCGTCAATTATTTTATGAGAAGATAAAGATTCTTGGCAGTAAACCGTTGCCAAGAACACTAGTTATCGTACATGGATTGGATGTCTCAGCTAATTCTTCATAATTTTTTATCTAAAATTTTTTAATAAATTGACTGGATAAAAACTTGAATGTCATTTTGCCGGAAATTTTGACTACTAAGTTATTTCTAGAAATAGTTCAATTTATATGGTCAAAATTCGATTTTGTATCATTCAGTCGACCTAAAGCCTACAATTTTCAAACAATTCGTTCCCAAGTTGTTCGTTTCATTAATTAGCTGAAGGTCCATGGTTATGTGGTAAAAAAATTTGGATCATAAATCATTTATATAGGTATTTCAATTTTGATGTCCACTATTCGAATTTTAAGCAGCTCTGTTGACACAGGCCTTGCGAATTTTAATGATTGGTCTAAAAATTGTAATATATATTGACCAGATAAATTTGTAACATAAAAATATAATAAATAAAATATAAATAAAAAACTGTTAATAATTATATTTCTTATTATAACATTATAATGTCACGTGATAAAGCAAATCGAATGAAATTGCTTATTCGTACGAAAAAAATTTTTAAACTTTGTTTTCCTTCGCAATGTGATCGAAGTGTCTCCCAAGAGGGAGGATTGTAGATTGGTGGCTTACCCAAAATTTATCACTCTTTAAAAAAAATATCTTTACCTTTTTAATTTTACACATGACCCCTTTTTTAGTCTGTCAAAAGCTACCGTTCCCTAGGTGTAATTTAAATTTCAATGAAATTGGAGAAAGTCATCTCAATTAGAAGCTCTTAGTCAATTTCCTACAAATAAAAATAATTTGCGAAATTTTCTGCAAGAACTGTAAATATGATCAGATTGGGCTAAACATTGCCGGACATCTTCTTCTCATTTAAACACACAAAACTAGGGAATGGGAGTCTAACATTTCAAGTATTTAAAAATAAGGATGACCCTACTAAGCAGTACAAATTAAACAAATTGTGGAAAACAAAATTCGGCGACAAGAATGTATCCATTGTTATGAAATTCTAGGAAAATAAAAAGTAATCGCGGTTTGTCGCGTACGAGTAGCTCTAGAAAGTTGACTTTTTTTATCTAGAGACAGGTTGTGTACTGATGTGAGTGTCGTTTATAGCTAGAGGCTATTTACTGGGCAATCGACTCCCGTGAATTTGATTGATTTCCATCGTTTTCCAATGAGTGGAAGGTAGGCAGAAATAGAATATAAATGAAAATTAACAGAGATAGACTGAGATTTTCGAGTGTGATTTCCTGAGTGAATATCTCCTTGGTTGATACAAAAACAGTTAGATTACAACAGAAGTGGCGCGTGTGTTTAGTAAAGAAATATTGTATGAATGAAAAAGTGTTGATATGGTCTATTGGACAACTTGAAAAACATTCTGAATTTTTTGAGAAGATCGATCGATAATTTCTTCTGATAGTTGCATGCCAAAGTGTACGAGAATAAATATCAAAAAAGGAACATAACTACATTCAATACGAAAAGAAATTAAATTACAAATAAATTCTAAGACGATGATTATACTTATTTATAAGTAAATGAAAATTTCGATGTTCAAAAATAAAATAAAGTAGCTTCCAGTTTCACACAAAAAGGAGTGCATAGAATTTCCTAGAAAATCGGCTAACATGTAAAAGCGTTTTACTCATGAAGCCATTACATATATTCATCTAGATTTTTTAATGATCAAGGTGATTAAAATTTCAAAAGTTTTTAATTGGAAAAGTCTTAGAGAGAAAATCGCGTCAAGTTTGAGCGCGCCTAGAGCACGCGGCTGCGCTCTGGCGCTTCGCGCTCGTTTTCGTAAGTTCAAAGCCTACAGTTTAACTACATGTTTTTAAATCACATAAATATTATAACTTAAATCGAAAACTGTGATTTAAACTTCTAAGGAATCACAGTCATAAATTGGAACTGTACTCTTTCCATTTTTTTTAAAGAAGGTGCTCAAGGTACCTACGGCTTTGACGATTACATTCTAATTACGACACTCACGCTTCGAACTCGATAATTTTTATTCATTTGAAAAACATCATCAAGATAATTTGTACATCTTCTTCAAATCTACTAAAGATAACACTTTAAACTTGCGGATGTCTTAAAAAATATGCAATTGAATGCATGAGATATGCATGCGAATAGTTTCAAAATAAATCAAGTTTATATCTAGTAGAAATTTGAAATAATATTTCTGAACCTATTAAAAAGGTTTTTTTCCTTTTTTTTAAATTTAAAAATGTTGAAAATCATATAACTTTTTTCATTTTTATAGGAATTAAAAATTCATTAAAAAAATGTCTTTCAAATTTTGAAAAAGCTCTAACTTTTTGAATTTGTGTCTAATCAAAAGATTTAACTGAGATAGTTTCTGAATATATTTTATATCTAGTAAAGAGTTTAAATGAAATTTACGAACCTATCAGAAAAATATTTTTTTCTGTTTTTCTGAACTTTTTCTGAACATTTTCAAAGTATAAAACTTTTCTAATTTTCATCGAAATTGAAAATTTTATTTTCGTAATTTGCAAGTACTCTACCCATCTATAAGAAACGTTGACAAAAATTTGTAAAATTTGAAGAACATTTTTTTTTTAAATTTTAAAAATGCTCTAAATTGTTTAATTTTGGTTGGAAATATCTGCTTAAAAAACGTAACCTTTATTTTGGGAACCTAAAAAAGTACATGAAAGGCTGACTCGATTGGACGAATCCTTCAAAAGTTAACGTGGCTACATAATGCAAGTAACTATACATACAGACATACAGACAGACACCGTCAAAGTTTTATGATTTTCGGACTTTTGGTTTGGGTGATGATACGAAGAACTCCAAAAAAAGAAGACTGAAAATAAAAATGTTCTGCTTCACAGTTTAAAAAAATCGCACTTTAACCAACAATTACAATAAATCGTATCCGCATTTTTAACAAGTGTTAAAACAAAGCATTATATAAGTCTCAAGACCTTTAATTTGAGCCATCAGAATTGCAATTTTTCATTATCCTTATTTTTCAACCACTGATAACAAAAGAACCTCGCAATAACACACAAAATCTTATTTTTATAGAACGTCTACATGATAAGACCTTCAGTCATAGCTATCTTCGAAGACTATTATACTAATTATATAAAAACGATTCCAACATAGTGATCTTAAAAAACGAATTTTCCACATTTTTCTCATTTTTTACATACTAATAACAAAAAAGTAACAGGGGGAATGAAGATGCAATTTCTGATTTAAAATACGTGCCAGAAGATTAATAATGTAAGTAATAATGTAGTAATGTACACTTGATTTTATAAAAAATGTTTCAAATGAATTGAAAAACCATACTCTGGGGTTTTTGAGATCGCTGATAACTAATCCGACATCAGACATAAAAAATTTTAAATAGCGGATTCAAAATGGCGGATTCAGAATGGCGAATTCAAAATGGCGGCCGTTTTCTCTTGACTTTAAAAAAATTCTTCAATTGAATTGAACGCTTAATTTTTAATTGAGGGTTTCTGGCTCTATCTCTATAATCAGTGGTGTAGTCCTAAGAAAAAGTGGCCTGCAGGTACATTCATAGAAACGTTTGAACACGCACACACACGTGTGTGTGTGTATATATAATTAAAAGTTCGTCATAATGACAACCGCAGGATTTCGCCGGGAGTGGGTGCTAATCTGAAAAATTGCACCCGATACCATCAAAATCGCGGTAAAATTTCAGCCATAACCACGTCTCACGCGCGTGAGATAGGTCATCAAAGTCTGTGACAGAATCTATACGTCGATCCGGCAAAATTTTCGTGCACACTGAGCAGATGGAGCGACTCAAGGACGACCGCCTTCTGCATTTTTCCCTCAAGTGTTTCAGCATATTATTGACACGCTGGGATGCTTTTCAGGCTATTAAACAGTGAAAACTTGGCTCTTCCAAGACCGCCGATTAAAAGACGATTAGTTTAACAGAATATTCAGAGAACAATCGTCTCCCTTAAAAACTCTCTAAACCTCTCTTTCTTTACATTTTACTTGGCTATGATGTTTTCGTTAGCTGGTGCCGAAAATTCGATAACAAACATAGTTCGCTTCTAGAAGTCAAGTAGAACTGTGTCAGGCCTCGAGTGTGCAACAGAAACAAAAGACGAGAATATAAAGTTTTTTAATTTTCACTTAATTGTATGTTGCTTAAAATCACCAGACCCCCCTAAAGGGTTGCATGTCTTCTTGTTGTATTTCTGAACGACTTTGTTATATTTGAACTTAATAATCATTTGTATGCAATTAACTTAGAGTTTAGACAGAAAGCGCGCAGACTTCTGATAGCATAAACGAATTCAAAAGCACGACCTTACTCAAAGTTTAAGACAGAGTTATGAAGATAAATGTTGAGGAGCTTGCTATTTGAATCTTTGACCAAGTCCATAATCACCCCCACCTAACTGACCATTTTTACGGGAGGCACCTTTTGTTTATAAGCAGGCAAAAATTATGGATTTTAACTTTTTAATTCAGCAATGTAAGATTTAAAAATAATATATTTAGAATCTATGAGTTTTTACGATTCCACGACTACACAATTTTTCTTTAAAATTTAAAAATTGTACATTCTGAATATATTATTCTCAAATCACTAATTGCAAAATTGAACATTATTGCAAGTACCTGAGACTCAGACTCCGAGACGTAAGTGTCCTTAATAATGATGAGATTAAGTATAGACTATAAACTATTAAATCCTATAATAAAAACTTACTTTAGACAGGAAGTTCTAAATAGTATAATCTACCCATTGCCAAGTAATAATATTATTGCTTAAGTAAAACTGTTTAAATTGTAAACTCGCTCGCAAGTTTGAGTGCGCCTAGGGCGCGCGACTGTTGGTTTTTGCGCTTCGCGCTCGATTATGTATTTACCTCGCGCTACGCGCTCGGTCTTTATATTTTCGCACATTCTTGCGCAAAGCTTTTACAATTAAGACTCAAAACATCCACCACTATAATTTTGTGATTGTGAATTCTCTCTTGTTAAAAGAGCTTAGCTCGAGACTTTAAGCTAACCTACGGCACGCGAATGATATCTATCGCACTCCACGCTCAGTCTTTGCATTTCTCCCTTAATTCGTGCACAGAACTTTTTAAATCAAAGGTCCACGAACCGAAAAATGTAATTTTGTGATTGTGAACTCTCTTTTCTTAAAGCTTTTTCGGATTTAACGAACACATTCTCATCACGTATCTCGTGCTTCGAACTCGATTTTGTCCAAAACATCAACTTTTCTACATTATACACAATACTTTTATATCAAATAAAATGCATTTTTTATGTAACTCTGTCTGGGATTGCTTACTCAATTATTGCAAAATAAAGCGCAAATTGTATTTATCATGACTATGAAAGAAAAAATACTGTGCATCTACATAGGGTTTAATACAGGAACCTATACAGGGTGCTATATAGGATCCTATATGCTCTCTCGTTTTTTCTGCCCTTTTTCCACAAATTTAATTTTTAATTTTTAATCTTATTTTTTACAATTGAAAGGAAATCTAATCGTCCTATCGAAAAATGATTAACGATAAATTTATATATCTTTTTAGGCGAACAACTTTTATCTGTTAATTTTAGTACGTACTTGTGTCGTTTTTTCAAAAAAATTTAATATTTTTATTTTGAATGTTACTTTGTATGACTAAAGCAAAAACTGCGTGTCCTATCAAAAATTATATCTCTTTTTTGGATAAACAAGTTTTGTCTCTTTTTTCTGTAGCTTTTGTCGTTAGTCCACAAAAACTTTATTTTTTTTATTTTTAATCTTGTTTTTTACGACTAAACACAAAAACTACGCGCCCTATCGAAAAAAGATTTATAACAAATTTGTAGATCTTTCCAAGGCGCGCAATTTTAGTCTGTTCATTTTTTTCTTATCTTGCATAGTTTGACCAAAAATGGAATTTTTGGATTTTTCATTATGTGTGTGCGCGCGCGCGCGCGCGCGTGTGTGTGTGTGTGTGTGTGTGTGTGTGAATACGCATTAAATAATCGGCTTTTCCTAAAAAGTCTTGGATTCGAAAACTATTCACAATTTAGAACAATAAAAATATTAAAAATGAATTATTTACGTTTTCGAAGTCTATCTACGTTAAATATGATACACATTGAGTTTTTTCTTTTTCTTTTTAGAAAAAACTTACGTTGGATAATAAATATATTGAAACAAAAATTGATAAATGTACTCAATAAGTTATATTAAAAATGTAATGCTGATCACTTTTAAAAAAAACGTTCAAATCTGTTCACAATTGCGATCTGGAGACTATTTTTAATTGGAAATTCTCGAGCCAGCCCACTTTGCAGCGCGAAAAGTAAACTCCAAAGGTTTTATTTTTACTACGGACTTTGCCTGAGCCTGTCCGGCACTTCGCGAATTGACTAGGCGAGTCCGAAGTGAAAGTGCTACTTCGGGCTTTGCCTGACACCGCTCAGTCAATTCGCGGAGGGACTAGGCAGATTGCGGTGTGACGGCACATCGGACTTTGCCTGTAACATATACACCACAGGAAATGCATGCCAACTGTGTTAACTTTACTCGTATCCTTTTCTTGGGATGTCCAGGTCTCGCCACCGTACCTTCAATTTCAGCTAGCATCCAAAACAAACTAAAAGGAAAGATTTCAGAATAGTGGTCTAAAATAAAGAAATTTCCTTATTTTACTAGTGAAATTTCCTGATGAGGATTTTATAGTCCGCTATCAAGAAGGATGCAAGTATTAATTATTATTAATTATTCTTCTCTAAGAATAAATTACCACCTGAAGGGTTTCTTGTGGAAAGAAGGGTTTCTTGAAGAAACCCGAAAAAGTTTGTTATTTCTTTAGTTTCTGAAATGTTAACGTTTTTCTAATTTTTCACTTCCCGAAAATTTAAAAAAAAAATCTATGGTAAGTGCCCCAATTACTGCGGTGTCATGGTTTAACCTCACTTCAATTTTTGACTTATTTTATATTAAAATAATATGGTTCTTCTGTCTTAGACTGAAGAATAATGTATTTTGTGCACTTACAAAAATTGTCAAGTACCAGAACCTAACATAACGTATCAAAAATGTAAGAAATTGAAAAAAGACATTGTACCCATTACAGCGAACTCAGGTATCTTTTATCTGTTGACACTTGAGTGACAACCGCAAATCCCGCGCAGCCCCTGTCATACCTACCTGCAGTGCGGCGTCAATTCTCAGAAGGGCAATAGAAGGAAGGACTATTGACGGGTTTCACTGTATTTGCAAGAGGAAATAAGAATGAGAAGGCAGCCAACCAAATCCTCTTCCTTCTCTTTTCTTATTTCTTTCGTTCTTAATTTTATTTATTCAAATTACAAAGAAAAATCATTTATATTTAATATTTACCTTTTCTTAACTTGAAAAGGGTGCTATCTGAGTACCGAAGTATTAGTTAATTAAGCTCATTTAAATATGTGAAGTATTTTTGGGGGTTTTTTGTCAGTATTTTTGGGTTCTTGCCTGCATATTTTCCTTTACAACGGGCTCTTATTGTTGATTCTGTTATCGAATATTTTCGTGATACAGCTGCAAATGTCACTTTTTGCATAACCTCTTTCACGGCAAGCAGCAAATTTTCTATTCCGTAAGAACAACTTATTGAAGATTTACTTTTAGTTTTTGGTGTTCTCTTTGGTTCCTACTTTTTCATTTTTTTCGCTCCAGCCATCGTTTACTAATATTAGTAGGCATATGGCTTGAATTTCGGACCGCAGTATTATGCGCCAGCATAATAAATGTGTACCTATTGCTGCGGGCTTCATTACTTTAAATAAATAAGTTTACATTTTTATATATATACTTATATATATTATATTATTTACTTATATTTTTTTACATATATACTATTTAAATAAGTGTTCTGATTAAAAAAATTCCTTTCTCTACTGCGTACAAGGTTATGCAATAAATCTAAAGTTGATTAAAAAATTGTACTCCTGTAACTGAAACAGAAGAAAAATGGTGAATTTTTCACATTTTATGAATGTTTTAAAAAATATCTATGAAAAATATATAACTAATTTAGCAATATTTTTAATTTTTTGGATAGTAGAGCAAATTGTTATTAATTTACAGAAAATTGTTGGTGTCAAGAAAATGAGTTGTACTCAGTTTATTTTTATTCGGCGAAAAAATCGTAGTAATACTTACACTTGCAGTAATTGGTACATTTACCCTATAGGATAATATGCCCAATTGTTAGCAGGTTAAGGCGAACTACAGCCTTCGAGAAAGAAATTAATGTTAAAAATTGTATGTGTGATAAATGTAATACTAATATGTACAGTACTAATATAACAGGATATAAAATTCTAAGCTTTATTTACCTCAATATATGTTAGAAACTGAAAAAATAGCCAAGATTAGTTCGTTAGCCTAAAAATTCAATTCTTGGCAGCGTTGACGCAATTATTGACGTGGATGGACCCAATTATTGGCACCCCAGTCATATGAAGAGGAAATGGCGAAGGAATCAGATTAAACTAAACTTCAATAGTATCACTAAGAAGTGAATAGTGAAGAGAAACATTTTTTATCCATTATTTTTCATTTATAAACAAATAGTCTGGCTTAAATTACTTAATTATCAGCATCTATCTATTTCAAATTCACAGTTTGTGATCATCAGCTTCTTTTGACTGCTTCAGCAGAATTAGTAGAATCGGTATTTTTCGAAAACTGATTTTCTTTTTTGTTAATGTCTTTAGCTTAATATTTAATATTTATCTTAATATTTAAAGATTGATTTTTTTTAGTCCATAGTCTTTTCGGTTTCTAACTTTTTTCTATTTCTATCTTCTTGAGCTTTTTCTGAAATTTCATTTCGCCGATTTCGTTTTTGCTTTTTAGCTTCCTTAGTCTTTGCTTTACTCTTTTTCAATTGATTTTTTCTAAATCCTCATCGTTTGCCTTCCTTTTCTTTTTGGGACTGAGGGAAACACAAATAATCAAGCATATTTATGTTTTTTACACCTTTTAAAACAATTTCTTGTACACGTTAGGTTGAATTAGCTTTGCCTGTAAATTCTGAAGGTTCGTGTAATGTTTTATCAATTAGATGCTAAACTGAAAACTGATTAGAAAATACTTCTTTTTTTACACTATTTAAATCAGTTTTATTATTATTTAATGCATTTTTAGAAGTGTTAAAAATTACATCCGAGAATCTTTTTCTAAATGTAAATCAGGCATTATTTTTTGGACAGACTAGTTGTGAGTGATACATTAGACTGATTTATGGTTAAGTCTCCATCGCTAAGTTGCGAATTTACATTTATTTCTAAAAAACATATACCATTAAATATAATTACTTACTTTGCTAATTAATATGTTGCTAGGGGTAAATTAAAACTGCAACTATCTAAAGATTTTTTTAGCTAACCTAAAAACTCTTGGCAGCTTGAAAACAAGGCTGGTTTTTCTATTTTCAGAACACATAACTTATTGTTCAATATAACTACTTTTTATTACAAGAAAATGTTTGCACAATTAAAAATAATAAAAGACAATTTGCTATTTACATCTATTGTCTTATTATTTCGTAAAATCTAGAGAAGGGTGCCAACAATTGGGGGGTGCCAAGAATTGGTGCTCTTACCCTGAGATGGCATATTTTACTTTTAATTCACTTCTACATCCCAATACAGTTCAGCCATCTTCAAAGACAATCGATCTAAAACAAAACATTCCAGCATAGTGATATAAAAAAAATGAAATTTCTAAATTTTTCTAATTGTTTACCAACTAGTGAGAAAAAAGCACTACCTTCACAAGATATTTTATTTTTCAATGTCCATATACATGCCAGGATTAAATTTAAGCCATCTTCGAAGAAATTTGGATCATTTTTACGTTATGACATTATCATCTTTCTAACCGTGGATAGTTTTTGTGTTTACTGATATTTTCAATTTAAATATTACTGCAGTTGGCTGATTTTAGTAATAGATCTAAAATATACTTAAAATTATAGTAATTTTTGGTAATAGTTGTCTTGCAATTTAAACTTATCTCAATTATATTTATTTTCATTGAGAAATTCGTTCAATTTCCGTTTACTTTGTCCTCTCCAATAAATTGCAACCAACAATATAAATTGATTCCAAAACTGATAGGACAGTTAAACTAACCCTAAACATTTTATAACTAAATTTTATGATTAAATAAACAACAAATGAGTAAGACTAGTTCTTACAATAACATTTCCCGTTGAAATTTATATCATTATTTGAAAAACAAAAGTGATGGATTGTAGATGAATTCAATGGTTGAGTCTTTTAGCGATGAGTTAAATTAATTTTTAGTAATTTTCTCTCATATAAAAATTAAAAAAAAATAGGATGCTCCTCCAATATTAAAACAAGAACCAAAACTTCATTCGCACAGCGGAGTGTTTATCATAAGACAAATTTCAAAGAAAATACGAATTCTTTTCTGGTTCTATTCTTTTTAAGAAAAATCATAGTAAAATACCCATAAAAATGTCAGTAGCTAGTGAAACCATGCACAACGAGGTATATATCGTAAGATAAAATGCAAAGTTGTTACAATAAATGTTGCACATATTACATTTTCATTTGTTTAAATTCCCACACTAAATGTAAATATGCACAACGGAGGTCTCTACGTAAACGTGTAGTGCAAATTCGTTACAATTATGCATAAACTAATTTAAAAAAATAATAAACTCCTATCAACTAAACCTATCCATACGAATTCTAATTAATTTTGATAGTTTAGTAGACGGAAGTTTTTAACTCAGGAGAATCCGATGAGAGTGGCATTCTTTTTGAATAACGCTTCTTTCACTTAAAATTATATCTTCAATGACGCAGGTGCATGAATCAAACCAAGAGAGGGTCCTACCTTGCAGATCCTCTACCAGGACGGATACCTAAATCAATCTATAAAGTGCGTTAATTTATGACTTAATTCTAATCATGAACATAGAAAGGATCATCTCAGTACTCTGAATCTTGTATCAAAAAGTGCGATTTTTTAGGCTAATGGTTTTGGGTTAGTGGTTTGGAAATTAATCAATATTTGAGATTCTTCAAGGATTGTAGGCATAAAATCCCGAGTAAAAATCATAGGTATGGGAGTGAATAAACATTCGCTTTCTAACGAATAATAAAAGTATGGTAAATGAGACAATCCTATGCTTCAAATATAATGAAATAGTATAGATGAGGTATAGCTGAAGTATAGCTGCATTACAGCCAAAAAAAGTATAACTAAAGTGTGCGATATACTTTATCTATACTTAAGTATAGCTGAGATATAAATTATACTTCACTTATACTTAAGAATAGCAAAATTTCCGTACATAGAATTGCACTAATATATTCTCCAAGAGGTCCTATCAAGGGGATAACATATAATCTATCATAAATGGTTAGTCAAATACGCTTTGAATATTATTTTGAGGATGTAAAATGGACGACCTACCCGGTTGTAATATTATAATTAAATAGTTTCGTAGCTTATTAAGACGTTATTTAAGTAATTCAAATCGCCCCTCATTTCACCTACTTCCCCACCCTTCCATGCTTTCCCACAATTCCCCTTCTCTTACTTCACCTACTTTCCCCCACGATCTCACCCCTTACTTACTCCTTCACTTCACATACATCCCACTACTTCTCGCTCTCATTAATTCCGCTCACTCCGTTACTTTTCCTTTACACCCTATACTTCCCCCTTCTTTTTTCTCCTTTTCATCCCTTCCATACTTTATCACCCCCTACTTTCCCTCACTCACCAGCTT
>NC_046663.1:98176838-98187656 GCF_010883055.1 Belonocnema kinseyi | reverse complement strand
CCCCCATTTCACATCCCTTGCCCTCTTATTTCCTATTCTTACCTTCCCCATACTACCCCTCTTATGGCTTCATCTCACTTCCGTACTTCCTTACCCCCTTAGTCCCTATTTCCACTAACCTCATTTTCCACACTTTCCCACACCACACTGTCTCTCACTTCGCTTCCTGGATAAAGAATACGACGGATGAACGTGCACCCGATCGAAAATATAAGAGTTTCTGCCTGAGCCTACGAAGCCCTAAAAATAAAAAATTATTATCTGACGCTATTTTTCTAGATAAGTGAAAAATTTATCATTAGCCGAACATACTTCTTTTTGGAATACTGTCCTCCGCCAAATTTATTTCTTTTTTCTTTAATCCTTGTGTTGCCACCCAAAAAAACTCACAGCGTCTGCCACCCGGGTACCTGGGTACCCTGCTAACGAAATTGTTGTTAAAAGTCCATTGTAACTTGAAGAAACTATGTGTATTCAATCAATATTTAATTATTCATATTCTAGGAAGGTATTCCTACTTGAATATAATAATTTAATAATGTGCAGTGACCTTGGTAATACTGAAACAGATATAAAACGTGCGCAGCTATACATCGCAAATTTCTTGTTTCCGAGAAGGCTCGATTATTACGTCCAAGAATTGGAGAGAATTCAATTAAAAATGTATATATTTTGTTATTAGTTATAAAATTATCCATACTTACTTCATACACTATTATAACAAACTTTATTTTTATGCTATACTGTGTGAAAATCATGCTTTTCCTGTCGGGGTACCTGGGTGGCTCCACCGTGCTTTTTTTTGAATTGCAAGATATTTCAACCTGAAACATATCTAAAAATATTTGCAATGCAAATTTCGATAGAGAATCAGTTAAAGCATGCTGATTCGAGAAGCATTCGGCCTATCTTTATTAGAAAAAAGTTATTTAACAACACGTATGCCGATGGGTACTCGGGTATCCAAGTGGCAACACACGGGTTAAACTTATCTTATTCATTGGTGGAAGGAAACCGCTGATTCACCTTCTATGTCATATAATTAATTATATTTGTATCGGTCAATTTATTTATTGATTACTATGTAATTCCAAATTTTTAAATTATTTTTAATAAATGAGAGAGGTACAGAATGGTACGTGTTCAAATGCTGTGGTGGTTACAAGTTCGACCAAAAACGGCTTACAACAGTGGTCTCATACCGTTATGGTCAGGCGCCGGCCTATCTCCAGCGTCCGTGTTCAGTGTACTTCAGGACCAGCGCCTACGCTGTATACCATAAGTACAATATGAGATGAACAAATATTTTTGAGTAATGTCATTTCTAATAAAAATAAAAAATTTGTACTGAAAATTTAAGAATAATAAAGAACATTCTAAACAAACAGAAAAACAACTATTAGTTGGTCCGTCAAATCCACACCAGGACCCAAAAGTAATCCGTCAAACGACCGCCTTACATTGTTAGACCTCGTATTGTGATTCTCATACTTTTGCAATTGCTGTTTGGAAATTGTTTAGAATTTAGTTTATTATTAGGTTTTGTTGATCTTATTATGCGAATTTTTAATATACAAAAATAATAAAAGCAAATTGGATTTTTTGAAATTTGGATTTAACATGAAATTTATTATGTAAAACACATGGTAAAACTGACTTTTAGCGATTTTCAGAATATTTTTTGTGACATGGGGAAAATGTTTCGGGAAAGTTATAGGATATGCAGAAAACTTTCTAAAAATCTAGATCAACAATCATAATTCTTTCCAACAAAAAAAAAGAAAAACACTACATTCTAATTCCTTTCCTTCCTATTCCTTAATTCTTATATTAAGAACAGTATTTATGGCATGGATAATGGTCGGTTTATCCACGCAACCTATTAGATGTTTAGACAAAATGGCAATACTTGTATGTTTTGTTTACGTTTAATTAACAAATTATTCATTTTTAGATTTCGACGGTTTCTAAAAAGACTCGACTAACTCGTATTAACAATAAAAATTATTATTAATCATTATAAGAAGGTGACTGACAATTGCAAATTTCTTTAATTCCTTACGCTTTGAGATCCCCTGAATCCGAAATCCTAAAAAATATTAAAAATAAAAAGATTACCTTGAAAAAACACACATGCTAAGAAAAAAATGAATGAACAAAAGTTTTTCTTCCAAAAGAGAGCTACACATTTTTCATTGAGGATTTTTTCACAGAATTCATAGTTTTTGTTTTAATCGTAAAAAATAAGACTTAAAATAGAAAAATTTAATTCGTAGAAGCTAAAAAACAGACGTATAGATAATAATTTCAGCCGATAGTGTATATGCGAGTGTATATGTATGTTTCGTAAAATGATAAACAAGGTTTGAACAAAATTCTTATTTAACATTAAGAAATACATTATATGATAGGATCACATAATAGGTGATTTACGCAGATTTTTATGCTAAATAATACTGCATTGACATAATAATACTGAAGCAAAATATAACGCATATGTTACGTGTGAATTTCGTTAAGTCATGCAAACACGCAATTCACTGCATTGTAAGCATTCCCTTATTTTTATATACTCAGGGAGATCGTGTTGGTAAGCGAAAGCAAAAAACTTGAAGCGAATTAATTTCGATTTTCACCGTCGACGACTCAAGCCTAATCCAGATCGAGATTCGCCGCTTATTTACATGAATGCCCCGCACAATACGGAAGTTAAATTACTGGCCTCAAAAATTGAGACAGAATTATTTTAAAGAACTAAAGTTCATTTGAATTTTCTAATTTCCCTAATTAAAGCTTACAATTATATGAAAGAGATTTAATATTAAGTAAGAAAATGAAAGGGGCTAATACTGTTCTGAACACAGATTTTTCTTGTATTTCTGGGTTACTAAATGAAAACCTTTTTTATTATTTTCGAGTGTGAATAATACCTGAGTCAAACCAGGTCAACTGTATCACAAAATTTTCCATAAAAACCCATATTATGAAATAAATAATATATATTCGTAAAGTATTCTACCATAAAAAAGGAGTTTAAAGGGTTTTTTTATATTTCTTTTTTTGTTGTTTTTATTTTGTTACATTAACATTTGGACAATATTGCCTTGCAAAAAGAATAAGTAAATTCGGTTTACGATAATCCAGTGAAATTTGTCTGGTTTGTAGATAAATATCTTTCCTTTCAACTGGAACAGACAAACAACTGTGATTTGTTTTACAAAAAAGTATTTTTAATAACAATTTTATAAACAATTGTAAAACCTTATGTGTTATCGATACACAACTGGGCTGAAATTTTACATACATGTGAAATGAATCTTCAGCTTCAAATTTCTAAAAAAAAAAATTATATTTGAGCTTGGACGTGTCGAAAACGAATTTTTTCTTTGCGCCGTACATCGGCCGGCGGGCTTGTCGCTGCAGCCAGGCGCGATGCTTGGATCGGGATTGAATATAATAATGTATCGATTATTACTCAAATCACAACAGGCCTATTTCTGAGGTCCGTGATTCGAAGAGAGCCGTAACTGCCCGTTACAGCGTTTTCTGAATTTCAGCATCCCAATCAACACCGTTAACTGCATTTTAGATAATGAATTAACATTTTTTAACCATTTTTTGCAAAAATAAAAAGTTTGTATGCAACTTAGTGAAGAACAACAACAAAAAAACGGTAGAAAATGAATAAGAATCCGCGATAAACGCGAATAAAGATTCGAACAGTTTTCGTCGTTTTTCTCGGATTCGTTCATTTTAAAGTTAACGGTGTTTTCTCAAATTACGGCAGAGTTATTCGGTAGCTTGTTTACTTCTCAGATGGATCGACAGCACAGTAACAAAATAAATTCAACTTTGTGAATCTTGTATAAATCATGAAAAATATTTCGGTATGAAAGCAGAGTGGAATTATTTCGCGACTTCGCATGGAAAAGGGGCGTGTGATGGGAACGGAGGAGCTGTCTAAATACAGGCGTACAGAGCAAGTTTGCTTCAACTCTCCTATCCTTCTCCTACTTGAACTCTCCTATCAGTCTTTTTGAATGGGCCAGAATTTTTGAAAAACATTGATTCTTACTTTTGTTCCCATGCTAAGCAAAAGCCCAGGAAGAAAAATTGCAAACTCGTTTTAGCTAAGCAATTACTATCAAAAATACCCGTCAGCATCATACATGTTTTGTAGCAATTTAATGTGAAGTATATCGTGTTTGTTTTTGTTTGATCGAAGTTTAAGGCTTTCCTGATTTTGTATTTTTTGAACTTGGTACAAAAATAATTACATTTCTTTTAAATGACTGTACACTGAAGGTTTTTTATCTTCCTGTTTCGTACCGACACATTATCACATTGAATCCCGATTCAAGCACTGCCTTTGGCTCCACGCTGTGCTCCCTGGCCGATGTATGACGCAAAGAAGAAAATCGTTTTCGACACATCGAAGGTCAAATACACTTTTTCTTCTTCAGAAACTTGAGGCTAAAGGTTCATTCAACATATGTGTAAAATTTCAACCCAGTTGCGTATCGAGAACACATAATAATTTCCAATTGTTTATAAAATCGTTATTAAAAATAAGTTTCTGAATACAAATTTCGGTTTTTTGTCTATTTCAGTTGAAAGGGAAGATATTTGTCTATAATCTATAACAATTGCACTGGATTATCATTAACCGAATTTGACTTATGTTTCTTTCAAGAAAATAGTGTCCTAATGTTTATGTAACAAAATAACAAACAAAAAAATAAATATAAAAAAATCCTACAAATTACTTTTCTTATGGTCCAATACATGGAGAATAGACATAAGGAGACCAAACTAGTGGAACTGAAAATGAACACTTTTCTGTTGCTAAAAGTACGCACACAAACATGTGCAAAACCACACTCACGTATAGTTCAAAAACTTCCCAAGCGTGGCGTGCCAACCGCACTTTTAAAAAATATGGCCGCCGATGTGAACGTGAGTCAAATATAAAGAAAGAATGATAGGACAATTAATATTTTGTGAATAAAGGGAAGAATGTTAAAATTAAAAATTGCTTTCTAAAAGCAAAAGTTTCCAATAAGTGTGGTTTCACGTGTATAGTGTACAAGACTTTCAGAGTGGTGTAAGTTGTATGTTTATTGTTTTTGTTACGAACGCGTCGAATATCTGTCGCACGCATAGTGTTGGTAAAAGTAATTTAATATATTATAAATATACTACCTACCTCTTCCATGGCGAATCGTTTTTTATTCCACAAACATTTCACAAAATCCTGTCTGATTATTAATTATTTAATTGTTCAAGCGACCTGTCAAAATAAAACAATGGAGGCACCCATATTTTTTTAAGTGCGGTTGGCACGCCACGCTCGGAAAGTTTTGAACTATACGTAAGTGTGATTTTACACAGGTTTGTGTGCGTACTTCTGGCAACAGAAACGCGACCGTTTTGGGTGAAGTCTATGCATTACAGATTGGTCTCCTTATATCTATTCTCCATGGTCGAATACTTCATGAATACATCATTTATTTCATAATTTGGGTTTTCATGAAAAATTTTGTGATACAGTTGACCTAGCTTGACTCTCCTCAGAAGGAAACATTCTATTTTAATCATATAATCGTTAAAAGAGGGCTTATGTCTGTGCTACATTACAGAAACTTCTCAAATTATTTAGATCACCACTTTGCGCTAAAAATTTGAAAGCAAATAACATTCCGAGTGGTTTATAAATTTGTAATTTATATGATTAAAACTCATAGAAAATACAAATCCATCATTAATTTTTCATTCCAAGCTACTGAGCCCCTTTCATGGTACCCCAAACACTACCCCATACAAGTGCAATAAAGATTCTGATTTTTCGGTCATTGTAAGAGATTTGACGTATTTTTCAGTTAATTTTGTATAATTTAAAAAATGTTTAATCACATGAACCATATTATTTCCGTATAGAAATTCTATTGTATGCAAATAGCTCTAAAATCGTACTTTAATGTTAGTTTTTTCAGCAATTTTGGAAATGTAGAAAATATGTGACTTTTTACAAGTTACTTTTTTTTGTAAAACATTTTATTAACTTATAATATCGCAAAGAACTGATGTTTTCTTAATGCGTTGACCTAACGTTTTTGTATGCTTTTGCTAAATAAGTTTCATTACTTTCCCCTATAATTCGCAAATTTTGTAAGCTACTGCTAATTGTTGGACCAATATTTGTTTGTTAATAAAATTATCAACTTATAGAATCGCAAATTAATGGTATTTTCTTAATGCTCGATGGGTTCTACGAAGAATAGGCTATATTTTCGTTCCCGTTAAGAATTAGGCTAACTTCATTTAGCTAAGTTTACAGCAAGAATAAATAACGTATTATTTCTCGAAATACTTCCAACGAATTCAAAACTTCAGCATTGTGTATTACAGTTTATAATGTAATTTAGGCTCCTATAAATTTCAAAACAAGAAATTTTAAAAGTTTTTTATTTATTTTGACACTTGTACGTGTTAACTAAATTTCATACAAAATGAAGTTAGCCTAATTCTTAACGGTAACAAAAAGATAGGCCCTAGCCTTCATAAAATACAAATAATTTGCGATTATATAAGAAAAGAATCTGCTAATAAAAATATAATAAACAAAAATTGTTTAAACAATCAGAAGTAGCTGGGGAGATGTAGAATTTAGGGTAATTTGTTAACAACTAACGAAAGAGTGCGATTTTCTTATATTTTGATTTCAAAAATTGGATTAAAACAAAAATAAATGATGTAAACAATGGTGATAGTGATTTGGGGACCATAAAGGGGGCTTCGAGGGGTTACAATTAAAAATTAATGATGGTTTCGTATATCTTGAAAAGTTTTCAGGAGATCATAAACTTCTTGTCAATATTTTAGTTAAAATTTTTACGTTTTTGACGTAATTTACAATAATGTATTTTTCTCCTACGTTATTCTTATGGGTTTCAAATTTTTCGAGACATCCTATCATTTTATAAGGTCAAAAGAATTGAATACGTATTTTTTCAGTAAGAAGGCCATAATAAGAAAAAACACATATTCAATTTTTTGGGAGGGTGCCAAAAAAAATATAAAATTTTGTTTTTCGGTCCATCCTACGGTCTGTGTACAACAAATATAAAATTAAGTAAAATATGCAAAAAAATTTAAAAATAGATAAGCCTAATTAATAAAAAAACTGCGGCCTATTCTTAAACAATTTTTCACAACATTAATTACAGAAATATCTTTTTAGATTCTGCTAATTTTATGAAACATAAATTACTCTTGTACTCTGAGTACTTGTAAAATTTGAATACCACCAAGTTATAAATTTAATCACACAAAAGACCGAAATAAAATTTTATGTATGAAAAGTTTCGAGTCCCTTTATTTCATTAAGTTTGAACGAAACCTTTATTTCTGCACATGAATTAAACCTGTTTATAAACAAGCAATTTAGCAGCACCTTGAAAACTTAAAAAAATATATTAAATATTCTTCGAAGATGCCTGAGATGGTGTCCCTGATGTATATTAAACAAGAATACAGATGCATCAAATATAAAAAAAATCATTTTACTTCTCTGATGAATCACGATCCATTTAACAAAGACAAAAAGTTCACTTTTTTTTGATCCCCGATGCTTATATGTGATAAGAATCGCGACTGCGTATTCGATCGAAGATTAATGGACTTGATCAGCTTGTCAAACGGCAAATTATAATCATACGGGAATGACGCATGACAAATACTTCCATTGTTGTTAATAATCGAAAATTAAATTAAAAATCTGAAAACTATTATGGCACCGCACCCAAAGAATAGTTTTTTTTCGATTCATTGTTAAGTTGAAATCTATTTTCATTATACTACTTAGGTTCTGCTTATTGCATTATACTCTATATGAAATTGCATGATTAGTTCAACTTAATAATTCAACAAATTTAAATGTTATATATTTTTTAGTTGAATTAATTATATTTACTTGATTATTTAAATCAATCAAATTTAGAAACATTCGTGTTTAAAATACTTCTGTTTAAGTTACCCCGAAAATACAAAATTGTTAATATCGCATTGAGAAATAAAAATGGTTTCGAATTTGAGGCTCATAAAAATTCAGAAGTCTTTTTAATTTTAAATAAACAAGCGTCTTATTTTCAAAATAATGCCAAAAAAAGAACAAATCATTAGTAAAAGAAATTATGCTAAATATTAGGTTTAAATGATCCCCAGCTATAATCATTTCCAACCAGTGTAGAAATTTATCTATGGCCCAGACCTGACCCAGGCCAGGCCAAATCTGAGCCAGATCTGGAAAACCGACCTGGGCCCGATCACTGATGAAACACGCGACCCGATCGGAGCCAGATCTGATGCCCGATCTGGTGGCCCGATCAGTACCCGACCTGGCCCTAACCAATTTCCCGTTAAGAGCCTTTTTTGAAATTTATCGTCTTTTTTATAATTTTGTTTATAATAATAATTTTATAATGCGGAAAATGAGTAAATTGAACTTTATTTTTTGGTCAGGTGCGAAATATTAGCACAATTACGAAAAAATCTCAATACATTATTTATTCTATTTGACTTCGTTCTTTACGATATCTGCTCCAGTCCTTTAGTTACAGCTAAAATACGCACCTGTTTCATTTCATCAGGTTCATCTTCAATTAATTCTATTACGCCATCAGTGTACTGTTCTTCTGAGTCCGTTACATTAAAATTTGATGTTGTTCTTTTTTCTTGCATGTGTGCTTACAATTATTAGTTAAGAATGTTGGATCAAAGTTCTAATCCAAAATTCTGTTTCTTGATTTTAATTTTTGAATATATAAAAATCGCTCTATAGACACTACGGTGGATCAAAAATGCAATGTAAAATTGTTTTTCACTCTAGAGGGAAAGACACCCCCCCTCCCTGATAGAAAATTGGTATTTTTTTTAATTCGAATATTAACACGTGTCACCGGGTATTGCAAACTCCTATTTCATTGCATGGAAAATTTCTAAATTTTTGAAAAATTGCAAACAACTTCGATGATTTTATCGAAACGGGTCAAACTTTTTAGGGATTGAAGAAGAGTTTCTACGAAATAAAACCGTACTAATAACTTTTATTTCCAACCCACCCTTACCCTCCCAACAGCGCCCAAAATATTAACAAAAAATAAAAAAACTACATTTTGACGTATTATTGTTACTTTTTAGCAATTTCCGTCGTCTTTTTCATACAAATAATTATTAATGGACAATTTAAATATTCTCCATGACTTTTTTAACCATTTTCAATTGTTTAAACAATTTTAATTATTTAAACAATTATTTATTTTAAACAAATGTAAAAAATAATCGTAATTTTATATTAAAATGCAATATTTTGACATTATTTGGGGTATTACATTTTTATAAACACATAATGTAATTATTTAAATAATTATTTGTTCTTTATTTTTAAAAATTGACCTTGAGATGTTGAATAATTACATAAGTCTTGATACAATTTTTCTAATGTCTAACGAATTTCTATTTGTTTAAACCATTTTTATTTGCTGAAGCAGTTATTTTGCGATAAATAGAAAAGTTAAATAAAGTAGAACACATACAATTATTTTTCTGCATGTATAGTTTATAAAAGAAATAAATGTACCATTATTCAATTGTTTAAAAAAATATATTCTGTTATAAACTTCATGGCATTGTTTAAACAATTTTTATTGGTCGAGGCAGCTATTAAAAAATGTGGATCATTAATATAAAAAATAAAACATAAAAGAACAAGCTTTTCAAACTTGAATCGTAATTTGCATTAATGAATATGCTTTTTTTATAATATAATAATTATAAAGATTTAAAAAATATGAATAATTCAAATATAAATAAACTTTTATCACTTGAATTTTATTATGTCGAACTCAGAAAATACTATTTTGCAAGTATTTTTGTAAAAGTAATTATTTAAACAAATTATATTTGTTTAAACTTTTAAAAAGTAGTTATTGTATTATTTCTATAAACTATACAGTCAGAAACATAATTGTATGTGTTCAATTTTATTTAATTATTTTATTTATCAGAAAAAAACTGCTTGAGCAAATCAAGATTGTTTAAACAAATATAAATTTAATAAAAATTAAAATAAATGCATCAAAATTACGTAATTGTTCAACAAAACGTAGCGTAGGACACTAATTTGAAAAGAAAGTTGATATCTCTCGCTGAATTTTTATAAATTTCGAAAATAAAAGTGAATAATTGTTTAAATAATTACATAATGTTTTTAGAAAATTGTTCTAATTTGAACAATGACAAACAATTACATTTCAATCAGAAAATACGACTTTTTTACATTTTTTGGGAATAAATAATTATTTAAATAATTTACATTTGTTTAAACAATTGAAAATGGTATAAAAAGTCATGGAAAATATTTAAATTGTCCATTAGTAATTATTCGTATGAAAAAGACGACAGAAATTGCTAAAAAGTAACAATACGTAGTACGTAAAAATTTAGTGTTGAATTTTTTGGTCATGTTAGGAACGCTGCGGGGAGGGTGAGGGTTGGTTGGAAATAAAAGTTATATTAGTGTGGTTTTATTTCGGAGACACTCCTTTTCGACTTTTTAAAAAAAACTACGAATTTTCTTTCTCCGGAAATGGAAACTGTTGGGGGAGGATTTGGGATATATTGCTCTGTAGCTCGAAAAGCGTTTTCCGGACCACCCTAATAAGAGGGTGGATTGATAAGTTTCCGGCCTGACCAAGAGATGGCGCCACTAGGCCTACCTTGAGGTGGCGTTCTATAGTACCATCCTTAGATAGCTTGTAG
>NC_046663.1:98160577-98176738 GCF_010883055.1 Belonocnema kinseyi | reverse complement strand
AAATGTATCAGCCTTGGAGGAGATTATGTTGAGAAATAAAAAAAAAAAATTCTTAAAAACGTTGTTTTTCTTGGTCAGGCCGGAAACTTATCAATCCACCCTTGTAGATACGTTTCTATTTCTGAAAGAAGTACTATTAAATTTATCAATGAAAAATACTTTGCGAATTATCTACTACGGATAAATCAAATATGTGTACAGTGATTTTTGCTTATTTTATTAATACTTTGCTTCCTCCCAGGCAAAAAATAAATGCGCTTCCACCAGTAATCATGAAATAAAAAAATTTAATTGCGAGGTTAGAGCTTATAAGAAATTCTTAAATAAATCTACGCTGGCATTTAGAACCTGACTAGCATCCGAATCCTCACGTGTAGAAATTAAATCCTTATCATCCATGATTTCATCACCATTCTCGACTTCCTGGAACTTGCATTTTGGGTTGCATTTCATTTTTTCTCATCATCTGCATCACTAGCTACATAATTTTCAATATATACGAGTATAATCAATAACATGGGCTAAAGTGTACTTTTTTTTTAATTGTATAGCTGTAATGCAAACTCAAAATATTTTAAAACATACAATCTACAATAACTTTTCAAATGAATTTCAATTTTGAGGCTAGCTTTCGATTTAACATAAATATTCAATACAATTTAGCAATTTACTTACCCTTGTTCACAACACGAAAATTGTCTAAAGTCGCTCAAATGCGATGCTTTCAAACTCGCGGTGTAGTACTAGGCTTTAGCATATTTTTTGTTGTATTATAAACTTAACTCTGATAATAACCATGAATTTTATCAAAAATAAGACACTTCATTTGAACGCAAGGCAATTTCCTAAATTGGAACTAGGTGACGTTGAAAGACCTGAACCGGTCTGGGTCGGGTCTGGGCCATAGAATTGTCCCGATCTGGGCCCGAAGATATTCAACCTATCAGGGCCAGATCGGTAATCGGGAAAATATATGGCAATTTCTGCACGGGAATTTAGGAACTATTTCTTTTCTTTAAAAAAAGTACAGACACGGATGAATTTAAGGCGAAAGACTGTAACATTTTTCTGTTGCCGATTTATACGTACGCCGATAGCATTCGAGAGTTTATACAAAATAAATAACAATGTAAATAATGAAATAATTAAAGATGCAATAAATCCTATCTGAAAAACGTGGCGTACAGTGACTAGAAAATCTCGCAATCACTGTTATTAAATATCTAATAATCTTCGCAATATAAGTTGCTTTATACAAGTTTTAAATTTTTAATATTAAATATGGAAGTAATCCCTTGCAATAAGAAATATCAGAGAAAATCTTATAAGGGTTAAAAAATTATCCGTGCTTTTTTATACTGTCGTGCGGTTCAATAAAAGCTTTCAAATGATCTAATAAATTATTAAAAATATGATAATGTTTATTTTCGTGCTTTGCGATAAATCTAGTATTTTCAATGAAGAATTTTGATATATAATCGTACATTTTCGTGAAAGAGTTACGATTTCTAACAATTTTAGATTGTATTAGAAATTGGTGCCTTGAAACTAAAATTATTAAATTTCAGATAAAATGTATAATTTCAAAGAATTTTCGGTTATATTTTTATTTTTTACCGACAATGGTTATTTTTAATATAAACTTATCAGATTTTTTAACCATTTTAAATAAAATTAAACAAAAGTCATTCGATTCTAAAGATTTATAATTTTTAAGAATTTTGCGTTATGTTAGCGTTTTAGATTAAAATTTGCCTTTTTTAAACAGAATTCATTATATTTTGAACAAGTATTACAAATTTTAGACAGTTTCAGGTGACACTGACGTTTTATACATGAAATCGAATATTTTATACAGAAATAATGTTAGACTAACGCCGATATCTAAAATACCAAAATTAGAAATGCCAAGTCAAATTGTAAAGTAAAATTTTGCATCAACATAAGGTTATCCTATCGTGTTTCGCCTGTAATTGCCATATATAAACAAAACTCATTAGATTTTTATTTAAAAAAAATTAAATCAGAAAAAAAAAGAAATTAAAATTTGTTTTAAAAAATCATTAGAGTTCAAAGAAGATTCACATTTTTTTAACAATTTCGGGTTATGTTGTCGCCATTCTCGTTTTACATCAAAAATTGGTATTTTTAAACAAAAATGTCAAAAACTCTCAATTTTTTAATAGTTTTAGGTTGTGTTATTATTTAATACAAAAAAGGATATTTCTTATTAAATATAATTATGTTTCAAAGAATATAGGAATTTTCCGTATGATTGCAGGTTATGCTATATAAAGTTATGTTAATGTGTTCCATCGAAAACTGGTTATTTTAAGCGAAAAATAATTAAATTTTTTATAATTTTTTGTTACGTTATAATAATATTTTTCGTCAAAGATTGGCGTTTTTCATTTATAAAATTCAATATAATTCAAACTAGATTTACAATTTTTCTACAATATTAGGTAATGTTGGCGTTTAATACTCGCAATATGTATTTTTAATAAAAAATTCTTAGATTTAAAAAATATGGCCACTATTACATAGTGGCCACTTCTCCAAACCGTCACATGACATGAACAAAAATCATTGGAATGTAAAATAAAATTTACAATAACAATTTGTAATTACGATATCAATGTTAATCAATTATAATAAATATTATTCTTGTTTTTTCTATTATTTTAATTATTAGAATCGATGAAATACAAAAATTTGTCAATCATATAATTATTTCATATTTTAGTTTAAGAATTTAGAATAATACAAAATAATAAGATTTGAAATAATATTATAATAGCCCTCTATTTCACATCCATGAATGGCCTCAAATCCGTGACTTACTAGGTAACTCTAGTTCACATCTGCCATTCTAATCTGCTTTAAATTAATCCCCCCACTTTAACATAAAAAATACTTAAAAATATGAAATCTTGATCTTCACGGATGGAAACTGACACGAAGCTTAGGAAAGAGACTTGAATTGTTATGTAATACGTCTAATGTTCAGACAAGGTGGTACGAATTTTTGCCACTTTTATGGAAGAAAGAACCTTCAATTAACTGTTCGAGGTTGAACTTGTGGGGAAATTGTATCATGTGTCTTATAAGTTTTATGTTAATCGCTTTGCAAAGAAATAAGTATCTAACATTTTCCTGATCTTCTTCTTATTCAGGTGTAATACGAATATCATTTCTGCTGCTCATTTTACAAGAGGTTTACCTTGCTAGGATAAGCAGCAAGGGTCGGAAGTATGTCTATAATCTTGTAATAGCATAGTGTCTTTGATGAGCCAGAAAGGCATTGATTTCTGATGCTCTTGTGTCATTTTAAGCCTTTTTATTTTTTCAAATATGGATTATACAATCTTAAGTCTTAGTATAAAATACCAGAGATCTTAGATAGAATCATCAGAAGTAAGTGTAACAGGTGACAGTTTAGTGATTCATAGAAGATTATTATCCAGTGATATATTTGTAAATTGTGATTGGTTATAAATGATTTAGTAATTTTGAAGTATATATTTTGAAAATAATTGATTATTAATTGCTGAATGAAAAACAATTATAGATCAACTAGTTTTTCAAGAATGGTTTTAATAAATATCATAGTAATAGGGTCTCAGAGAAATTTAAGGTTTTAATTTCAAACAAGAATTTTGATCTTGAATATCGAATTCATTGTTTGGTATCAACAGGCAGTTATCATTTTTATTCGATATAATACAGACCTTCAAATTATCAAGTTCGAAAATTAGACTTTCTAAACTTTTATTTTGAAAATTGATTATCCATATTTTTATTTGCTATGTTTAATTAACTTCCACATTGAGGTAAACAGAAATTTTCTACAAGCGTTAAACATTTAAAAACAAATAACAAACAAAAAACCAAATATGAATATTCAAATATTCAATTAGATTTTCTGATATATCTTCTGTAAATTGATATGGTCTTAATAATCGTGGAACTGTATAATAATTTAAATATTTTGTGTAAACATATGCTAAAAGTAACATTTAATGACAATATCCATTTTCTCTAACATTTTGTATTATTAAATGAAAATTGAATCAATATTTACCTTCACAAAAATTAAATTTTTAAATTTATATGTCAAAATCCGCTGCAGAATAAATGTTCTAATTGATTAATATAAAGTTTAAGATGTTGTACAATTTTGAAGGGTTAGAATAAAAAGATAATGATAGAAAACTATTTTTACGAGTTTGAGAATACCATGTCTTCAAAGAAATTAAAAACTATTCTGAATAAGAAAATTCAATTCTTTAATATTCTTTTGATTTAAAAATATCTATCCTCTTAATAAAAAATATTCCTTTTTGACTAAAATCGTTTGCTTGACTATATTCCCTGAATTAAAAAAAAATATTTTAAGCTGATTAAGCAATCAATCATCGAGAATTTGGTTAATTGTATAAAATATTTGATTTATTACAAAGTATAGTTTCGTTACACATCATTTTTCTTAAGGAATGTAAAATAACTATAAAAAGTTAAATTCTTTTCTTTAATATTCTGATGATCTTTAAGAATATATCCACTAAGATAAAAATGGTGCTTAATTAGCAATATCTTTTGGTTAACTATATTTGGTTATCTGAAAAATTTCGTTAAGCATACCAAAGTAATCAATTGAAGAAAGTTTTCTTTATAGCATAAAATATGTTATTGATAACGCAAAATAATTTGTTTATACACCATTTTCTAAAAAAAATGATTAACAATTTTTAAAAAGTAAATTCATTTCTTTAATAACCGGATAATATTTAAGAATATATCCACTCACAGAAAATTGTTCATCGTTTAATAAAGTCGTTTAGTTAACTGTTGATAAACGATGTTGATAAAAGTGTAAACAGCTACAGAATTTCCTTAAAAATGTTTATTAAACTTCTAGAAAACTTTTTATTCAATTTTGTACATCAATTTCTTTGAAAAATAGCGCAGTCATTGCATAGAAATCTTAGTAGAAGGTTTAATTTATTTTTATTGTTTAGCTTACCAAAGAAACCATGAAGTATCTAATCAGTTTTGGACTACTCGCCGTAATTTTGGCCCAAACATCCAGCTTATCATTAGGCTTATCATCTCTGGTTTCTGGAGCCCCAGTTGGATTAGATGGTCGCGTTTTGGATACACCGGAAGTTTCTGCAGCCAAAACAGAACATGCAGTAGCTCATCTAAATGAAAGAATCAACCTAGCAAATGAGGCTGTGAGATCAGCAGATGTTCCAATAAATCTCCTACCAGTCTCCGGATTAGGTGCCGTAATAACCACCTCTGGTGTTGTTCCACTTGGGCTTGATGTATCTGAACTTGTGAAAAATGGAGTTCCAGCTGCTCTTCTTAATCTAGAAGGTCGTCTTTTAGAAAATTCGGAATTGCGACTCACAAGAGCTGAACAAGCAATTTCTCAACTTAGCGAAAAACTTCGACTTGAGAACGACAATGCCAGAATAAAACAGGAACAGAAACAGGAATTACAATGAAATTTTCGATGATACTTTGGGTGAAAATTAATGGATGGCTTTACATTTCACTAGCCCGATTTCAATGATAAAAAGTTATGTTAGCGAGAAAATGATACTGTAGATAAAAAATATGCATCCTCAAGAGAGAGAGAATATGTAGAGTTTGAAACTTGCAATCTAAATAAATTACAGCGATGGATGATGATCCTAAAAATGTGTTTGATTATATCACTTCTTCGAAACTCCTTCCTTTCCTTAACCAGGAAATAATTTATCATATAAGGAGCTTTAATTTTAGCCTAAAGTTATTTTTTATCACCCTATTATTGCTTACAACATATCAATATTCTATAATTGTAGGAAACAATAATTTTTTCGTTATTTATAAGAATTGAACATTATCATATTTAACAGTAACTTTACTGAATGGATATGCAAAAGTATGTCAATTTGTTCATTTCCTAAAGCTATCATTTTCTCGAATATTAAGTACACACAATATGCAATCATTTTACTCTACCGTCTGGTATGGAGTACCAAAAACAGACAAGTTTATTGGATCAGTAGTGGAATAAATGCAAAATAATAGTTTTAGACCTAGATAAACAACGTATTTTTAATTATTTGTTTGTTTTTCAGTATATCAAATATTCTGAAAAAATAAAAAATACTGTGCATTCTGATTATTATATTTAAAAATTAAAATGTTATATCGTAGATTTGAAATAGTACAAATATTTTCTTCGAGTTTTATTAATTTTCAGAATTCGTTTTTTAGTTGTTTATTTGGAAAAGCAAAAGAAAAATTATTATATTGCTTTTGTATTATTTTTTGCTTATTATGTTGCTTTATTCGATCCATATAAATTACAAAATTTTGTTATAATTATATACAATTATTGTAAACAAGTAGTGCTAGGGTACTATTGAAAATGAAATCTCATTATTTACTGTGTTTCGGGTATTGAATCAGAGTAAATTAATCAAAGTTTTCTTAAAAAATGTTTGTCATTATGAAGAAAAACTCTATGCATTTTTCTCCATATTATGTTTAACGGATGGATGTTTTCAACCAATTTTTGTTCCAATACACTCAGCAATTAAATATAAAATTTTAATTTTTTCATATTTGACAATTATTTTAAGATATACTAAAAAAGTTCTTTTTTCTCCTGAAACCTTTTTGAACTGTTCTTCTCAATTAAATTTATTTTATTATTATAGAATATAGAAAACGCTTCGATACAGTATCCATTGACAACATGTTTCAAGTGAAATTTACCAACTTCAGGGTGGGTCAAAAATATAAAATTATAATTATTTTGGAATCGGTACATATGGAGCTCCTTCAGTTTTATTTTATTCTTAAATTTCTAAAAGTCAAAAAAGCTTTTTCAATTTTTGGCTTATTTTAAGCAATTGAAAACTTTTCAGCAATAATAAAAATGCACTAGGAAAAAAATCGTCAAATCCAGCAGTAAAAGTTGGAAATACAGCGAAATTTAAAAAGTCGGATTTTGAATTTTAATGCAATTATCTTTAAAACATGTGGAATAAAATTTTGAGTAAACATGGGTGGGTTTTTAAGCATAGAAATACAAAAAAAAAGTAAAAAAATCGAAAAAGCCCAGCAGTCGAAATTGGAAAAATAGCGAATTTTTGAAAGTCTGACTTTGATATTTAATGCAGTTATTTTTATAATATGTAGTATAAAAAATTGTGAATATGATTATGCTTTTCGGCATAGAAATACAATAGAAAAAAATCTGATAAATGCTAAATTTGAAACTTGGCAAATTTCCTGAAATTTCAATTTTAATTCCTGGGTCTTATGTTTTATTTTTTGATGTATAATTATGCTGAAAGGTCTACAAATACTATAAAGACAATTTCATTAAATACCAAAATTGGAATGTTTAAAAATTCGCTGTATTTCTCATTTTGATTTTTGATATCTTAGTGACTTTTTTTCAGTGCATTTTATTTACCGGACAGTTTTCAAGTGCCCGAAAAAATTCTTCTTCGAAATTAATAGGCGTTAAAAATTTCTTCCGGCTGAAAGGGGAGAAGTGAAATAGAAATTACGTCGCAGAAAATGCTTGTTCCAAATCCAAAAATGAAAAGTTAAGACTTTTCTGACCTTCGGATATTTAAAAGAAAATTGAAATTCCCGCAAATTTTAAAACAATACAAAACAAAAATTTAATCAAAAAATTCAAGCGCAAATTACCAAGTTACATAAAGCTTTCAATTCCAAATTAGTTTTACTTTTTTCTGGATCCTACAGTACGCATCTTTTTAGCGTTTTAGCGACTTCGCATTCCAGATTTTTTTCATCCCACCCTACTGTGAATTATGCATCTAAAAAGTTAAGTATCTATCATCAGATAAACCATCCAAGTCTAATCTGAAACTAATAAAATAATTCCTGTAGCAAAATGATATGCAACATAATACTTCCCACTATGAAAGTCCATACAAAGCAAATTTACGACATATGAATAAATTACCCTTATCAGTCTCATTAATTTAAAAGAAGGTGTCTATATATTGCCCAGAATCTTATTAATATCTTGTAACACTATCCAGGAGCGTGTATATTATCTGTGAAAAAATCTTCGGATTGGCGACATAATGCGATGGGTATTGAGCATGAGGCAGTGTCAGCATGTCATCCAGGCAACTGTGTGCAAATGTATTTTCAGCAGGTCGTAAAAAAGCTTGCAAAAGCGTTTTGAACCTGTGGTCCGGTTTGCGCAAGTACTCGACATCTTGACCTTGGATGAATACCAGTTTTACCAACTCCTTTAGGTCCTCTTCTTCTCTCGTTTAGGTACGCGGTACATGAAAAGGGGCCGAAGACGATCGGTGAGAAGGGTGCGGTACCGGGGATGCATATATAAACTGTCAGTAGCACATCTTTTGCATTATGTTTCCTTCGTCGCTTGTCCTTCGTTCCATCCCCTAGTCATCATGAAGAAGGCATCTGTAAGCATCTTCTTCATAATAAGAATTCTTAGTCAAATTAAACAAAAACAAGTGCAAGAATTTGCTAATCAGTGATTCAGATCTTTTTATCATTTTTATATCAGTGGTTTCGACATTATGTAATTGTTACAAAAGTTGCTCAGACTGCATTTAATCATCAAGTCAGTGATTTAAATTATATGGAACGTGATGATATTAATGCAAACGGGATGGCTCAAGACACGGACTTTTAATATTTTTCGGAAAATTTAGTATTCTAAATAGTTATAGTTCAAAAGCGATTTTAAAGCACTGTTTTTTACGGGAAAAGGCTATTTTTATTTCCAAGATACAATTTTTTACGTTAAGGGTGGCACAGCAGAAGAAGACAAGCGCTATTTTTTCGAACTTTTTTTACTTTGGTTAAGCTAAAAAATATCTCAAATCTATATTATTTTCTTTTCTAAGTGGTCCATGTGATTAAAGAACGTCTTTTAAGGTACTCATCTACGAAGTAAAAAATTGCGGTCAACTCCTTTTGCAATGGCAGATTAAGCATTTGTTTCAAGAAAAGATTTTTATTTTTTAAACATTACTTTCAATTTTCAAAATAAAGATCCTAATAAAATTTCAACTTCTAATACTACTCAATATTTTTGTAATTAAAATTTTAGAATATAATTTCTTTCCAATTACTTCTTATCGGACTGTGTATGGGTAAAAATTAACAAGTTGTAATTATTCCTTTTTTAATTTATTAGAAAAAAGTATTTCAGATCAAATTTATGATTATAATTTTTTGTATTTTATTACAATCTTTCCAAATAAGCCATTTAAGATTTTTTAAGTCAAAATAACAATTAAATCTGCTTCTTGAGGCTAATATTTAAAATATGAACATATGCATTTCATTAATATTATTATTTATGATACAATTAATTAAACAAATAATTATCAGTCAAATTGTTATTTTATTTTTCTTCTGCGATTTTATTTTTGTATGTTGTATTTATATTTGGTGAATAGACACAATGTCTCAATATCTCTTTGTGTTTATTTATGAGGATTATATATTTAGAAATCCTTTTGATGCTGTAAGACATTATATCGAACGTAAAATATTAATTTAAATTTATTCAAAATAATTTTTGAATTTAAAAGGAAGAGGGATGTTCATTATTTTCCGTTTCTCAACTAGCTTCAGTCATCGCAAAGAAATTTTTTGTTACCAGATGACAAACTTAGGCAATAACAATATTATTATTTAAAATAATATTGCACGATCTTTTGTGGCATTTTAAATCGGTTATTTTGGCCGAATACAGACACTTTCAGTGTAATTATGTTTTTACTGATTAAAATATATTAAATGACCTTCTATTAAAAATTCATTTAATTGTGGAAATTAAGCTCATAAACTATAAAATGAATGAAAAACTGTTTTTTTGCAAGTAGAAATAAATACTCAGAAATATTTGAAAATCGCTTTGTTTTTAGTACTTAAGCTTTGTTTTAAAAGATAGAACACGATAAATTTGAAAAATGTAACCAGGGACACGTTACCGGATAAGATTGATTCATAATAAATCAAATTTGTTTTGATACGGAGTAAAGTAAAAATAATTCGAACTGGAGATACTATCAAAGAAAATACGCGTGATAAAACCCGGTAATTATGAAAATTATACCCCTAAACACAAGCCTATAAATTCCAAAGACATGACATAGTACCTTTTTTATTTTCCCCCATATATGAACTCTATTTTAAAAGAATAAGCAAATATTTTAAAAAATTGTAAAATGTTGATTATAGGTTGTGTATTTTAAATCTATAGTTTTTTAATGAGAATAATAAGTATTTATAGGAAAAAGAAATATATTATTATCTTAAGCCACACGAATGTCATAAATTTACCCAAATTGACAAATATTGATGATTTTCTAATCATTAATGCAAGATTTTACCTACTAGACATATGTAGACGAGGCTTTAAAATAAAGACTTTAGAGGTTATATTTGTAAAAATGAACATAATAAGCGTTCTTGAAATTTGTGAATATTCCTTGTCGCTTTAAATTCTTTCAGAATCATTTTTAAATTGTTTTGAAAACAAATATTACTAAAGATGTCTATTTAAATAAAAGAAATTCTTATTCAAAATAATGTATTGTTCACTCACAAAAATCTAATTAAAAATACGATAATTGTGGTAAGAGCATATTTACCTAATTAATTCTGGTAAGACAGGCATGACGTAGTTTTGGATAGGGTTTAAAATTACCCTTTCAAAACGTATTTAGAATTTATGCATACTTTGAAAATGTTTAGTAATAATTTTTGCATTGAATTAAACATAAATCAATGCTTTTGAATAACTTATTTCTTAATAATACTTATAAAAATGAATTTTCGTATAATTATAATTATGCAAAAAATGTTAGTAATTTTGCATTTAATTTTATTATTTATATTTTATATTTATTTATATTTATTTATATTTTATTATTCATTTACGTTTTATTATTCAAGTTTTCTCTGCAATGTATTAATTTTGAAATAAAAAAGAATTTATTCAAAATTCCATGTTTTAATAGTTTGGTGACTTTCTTAAAAAGTTAATTGCTATAGACTGCCGTGAAAAAGTTTTAGGCCACCTCTTTTTTGATGAATAAAAAAATTCGCTTAATTTTAATTATACCAGAATTAATAAAATTTCTCTTTAAAAAGTTTATTTTTTCAAAATTCTTTTATATAAAATAAGCCCAGGGTTAAGCCAATTTGTTTAGTTTTTAAGTGGATATTACAAAAATAGTGTAGATTTCAATGTTTTCTTAAATTTACAATACCTTCCGAAATAGTCAACATTTTTTCCATGTTCTTAGGCTCATTTTGAAGCCTTTTTTCACCGTATCACAAAAGCTTATGAGTATAAAAAGTAAAATTTTTCTTTTTGAATTGCAATAACTTGAAGTTGTGATAAAAAGTTGAAAAAATTGCAATATTATTTTTGGTAACAAAAATATTTTTGTTAAATATATGAAACACTATTTTTGCAATGTTTACTTAAAAACTAGACACATTGGCTACACCCTGGGCTTATTTTATACAGAATTTCGAAAACAATCAACCTTTTAAAGAGAAATTTGTTTAGCTCTGGTATAATTCAAATTAAGAGAATTTGTTCAGTCATAAAAAAAGAGGTGGCCTAAAACTTTTGCACGGCAGTGTACTTATAACTGATTGATGCTGTTGATGCATTGCTTCTTCATATCTTGATTGCTTTACCTTAAGCTGATTGACAAATAAATAAGATATCATTAGATAAATATTATTGTCAGGTTGAATTTTTTTATTCAATGAATCTTCTGGACAATTAAAAATTATCGTAAATAATAAAACTTGTCTTAAAAGATTCGACACAAATTCTTATATTAAAATATTAGATAATACTAGGAGAAAAACTGTTTTTTATAACAATATTTCATTTAAATAAAAAGAGCTGTGAATATTTTTTTCAGTACATTCTGCTGGGTCTATGCTTGGTATCAAGTACACTGACAAGAAATATACACCAACCTCACTACATAGGCTATCAAGACAGTTTAGGACAATACAGTTTTGGCTATAGTACTCCAGGGTCTGCAAGATCAGAAGTTAGAGAATCAAATGGACAGACGAGAGGTTTTTACAGCTACGTGGATGATAACGGACTTATCCAAAGTGCAGAATATACTGCAGATGCTGAAAATGGTTTTCGTATATCAGCTACCAATCTTCCTAAACATGTTGAGGACACTCCTGAAGTTAAGGCAGCTCGAGCAGCTCATCTTGAGGCTGTGAGGTTGGCATATGAAAGTGAAGAACAGGAAAAGCAGGAATTTGGGCAACCAGGATCTGGACAAGAATCTGTACATAATGGCTCCGAACAAGGTTCTGGACAGCCAGGCTCTGGACAAGGATTTGGACGACCAGAATTGGGACAACCTGGAATTGGGCAGCCAGGAGTTGGGAAACCAGGACCTGGACAGCAAGTATTTGAGCAATCTGGATTTGGTCAACCAGAAATTGAAGAACCGCTATTTGGACAGCCAGAAATTGGACAACCAGGAATTGGAAATCCAATATTTGGTCAACCGGGAATTGGAAATTTAATATTTGGTCAACTAGGCATTGGAAATCCAATATTTGGTCAACCAGGAATTGGACAACCAATATTTCCTCACCCTGGATTTGATCATCCAGGAATTGGACAACCAGGAATTGGACAACCAGGATTTGGACAGCCTGAATTTGGACAACAAGGACAACAAGAACAAACTCAATTTGATGAAAGTGTTGTAGTTGATGCAAAGATTAGGAAAACAGAGGCAAATAGGCAGAATCAAAATGTAAATGCAGCACTTCCAAAAAAGATTGTTGGTCATATTCATACAAATATTCTCAGTGATGTACCTGAAGCTTTGGAAAGTCCAGAAGTTAATGCTGCACGAAAAGCTTATATTCAAGCAATTTCTGCAGCCAGAGCGAAAGCTGAGAGTGGAAATATTAATTATGTGGTGAACGATGTGATTACGAGGGTTTCTTCGAGTTTTAGCCCTGTTGTCCGAACCACTGTTACTGATGAGAGAGGAACGGTTGGTCAGCACCCTAAACAGCTAAAGAATTTTCAACATCAAGTACAGGTGAATAATTGACAAATAAATAAAAATAATGTTTGTAAAATCAAAAATCATTTCAGAAGATTAGCTATATTTAAACAATTTTAAAGAGTCTAGGAAGATTCACAAAATACAAAAATGTAAATCTAACAAGATAACAGTTTATTAACTATTAAGGCATTAAGACACGTAAGCCGACTTTGAATTTCGAAATTGCAAAAAGTATGCCAACACCTACACAAATTTCTGGCGAGTTTTCTATGAGACGCTGTTACTATTTTCATGTAAGAAGGTTTTAATTGGAACGAACTAAAATAATATTAAAAATGTTCAAAAACAACCTTGTTTTGTGTCCAAAACTTTACGGATTTGACGATGTTTGAGATCACTTTAATTCATTTTTACTCACTTTTAGATAAACGAAATTTTTTTAGACTAAAATCATGACATCTATTACTTTATGAAGGTTTTTAAATTGAGGTTATCTTTTTAAAACATTAATAACGTTAATCAGTATTGTATTGATTTCAATTTCTTTTACTTTCATAGAGTAAAAATGAATTTAAACAATAACTAAAATGAAGCAAGTTTAAAATGAGACTAATTGTCTTTGGACAAAATAAAGTAAAAAGTATGCGGCCAAAAATCACATTCTTTTGGATTCAAACAGTTAAAAATGTTATGGTATTTTAAATCACTTCAATCAATTTCAATCGTCGCTTTCTTACCGTCTTATGATTTACGTATATACGATACCGTACGAAATTCGTAACGCATTTTTCTCAGTGAAATAACAGAATACCTTGTAATCACCGTACTTGATACTTTTAAAAGAACTTTATTATACTTATATTTTATTAATTAATAAATTAACAATGTTATGTAAATTAGCTTAGGATATAAATTTTTTTCTCCATAAATTGTTTTGTAAGTTTACACTATATTTTTTTGTTTTTTCTCTAAGAAAAGTGCACACAGAAGACAAATTTTCTTCATCCGAGAAAATCGTTTTGTTAGCCGTGTTGGGTTGATTTCAAAGACCATTTTGGTTAAAAGAACAACATTTTGTTTTAGTTAAACAAATTCGTTTGCTTCAGTTAATCAGAATTTTTGGTTGAATTGCTACTTTGGTTTTAGAAAATATTTTATTGATTCAACAGTTTTAGCGTCTTCAAAATCACGGACGAATAGACTTAGTATGATCACGTATACTCTAATTCAAATTGATAGTCCACGTGCGAGAATTCGTAGCGTCGCAAAATAACATAAAATATGTAATCCATCTGCATTTTTATCTCGGTGAATTTCATCAAAATAAGTTATCCAGAAACAGAATCGAGTAAGATCAAGTGATTATGTCAAAAATAAGCAAGATTACTTGAACCTGTTGGATGACCTAATATTACATGATTAAGTATTTTATAAAACAACAGAACGATTCTGTGGATCAAATAAACAAATAATCCTGCACAATTTGTGTTGAAAATATTTTATGGAATTAACTCTTCTTCGTATATTTAGCAGTGAAATAAACTACTAAATACACTAAAATCTCGCTTACAGTCCAATGTCGGGAGTTGCCTTCAAATATCCTTGGACTGAATGCGATGAGGGGTGGGGTCGTAGAGTAAACAGTCAGGGCCGCCTGAACCGTTACCACAGTGAATGCATGCTATGGCGCAATATATTTGACTCAGTAATCGCGCACTGAGTCTCTTCCAAGACAACTATTGCACCCGCTCTCACACTGCTCCCCTGAGAAACTGCGTAGCCAGTAGTTCTAAGAGGGCCGAGAACGGGGTGACAATGTAAATTGTGATGGGGCTTTCCTTTATGGTTAGATGAACTACAGGTTTGGTTAAATCAACCAAAAATTTTCTTAGACAAGCAAAAACACTTTCTTAGAATAACTAATATATTCTCTTGGATAGAGCAAAATATCTGCCTAAATTAACCGAGAATTTTGTTTGGATCAACTAAAATATTTGCTTGGAATAATCAAAACATATGGTATAATCAAACAAATGTTAATAACCAAACAATTGTCTTAGGTCAAGCAAAGATTTTGTGGTCCATATAACAACCATATTCTAGGCTTGATTTAACAATAATTTTATTTATTTAACCAAATTTTTTTCTGATTGTGAAATCGTGAGAAATTTGTATATCATAACTAAGAAAAGGGAACTGTTTATTAAAATATTAAATACACTAAAACTTGAATTTACTTCATTACAATCGGAATATAACTGCTAAATACTGATACTTCTGACGTATATTGGCCCAATTAGAAAGATATATTATAATATAAAAGAAAAATTTACAATAAAATAACCATTAATATTCATCATACGTAAAAGATATATTTTAAAATAAATAATTTTCGAATCATTTTTGCAGGTAACATCACCGTTGGGATCTTTGCTGAAAGCCGAAGGTCGTCCACAAAGTTCTGGTAAGTTTCAAAAATTTAACTTACAAAATACTATTTCATATCGGCCAGTAAACATAAATAATTATTATTGAAATTATGTATAACTATAGATTGAGCCATATTCACTAATAGGTATGCTGTCACCATTTCAAGATCAATATACTCTTTTTTCTTTGCGTAACTTGATATTTCTAAGACTGGGTGGCTTCATCATGATTTCATTAGTAATTTTTATAATTTCATTAACATAAAAATATGTGCGCAATTCTTTGGAAATAGGTTAATTTTAAAAACCGTATCTAGTTTTGTTAGAATATTTCAAAATTTTCATAGAATAAGAGGATAGGTGTCAAACTAGTACACAACTTTATCAATGAGGGGCCGAATTCTAAAACTAGTTAAAAATTTGTCTCGATAAATGTCGTGCGATTTTAGGTACTGTGAACGATATCTAAAATAGTACTTCTAAACCTAGGCCATAAGATTTCGTCTAAGGGCACATCATACTATACCAGGTGTATACATATGAAACCGGTATTGCCATTTAGCGGCCAGTAGGCACACTTGTAGGCACTGTCGGAACTTACCATTTGTGCTAATTGGCGT
>NC_046663.1:98159036-98160477 GCF_010883055.1 Belonocnema kinseyi | reverse complement strand
TATAGAGCTCCAAGGAGATTATGTTGAGAAATAAAAAAAAAATTTACCCAAAAAAAATTGTTTTTATACTTCATTCTAAGGACTTATTGAACTACCCTCGTAATTAAAAAAAAGAAGCTAATTTTAATTAATCGTATTCTTATATTCATTTATCTTATATTTTATGAAGAAACAATGAATTTCAACAACTAATCATTGCAAGTTACGAAAAAATGGCGTTTGTTCATTAATTCTTTTATGTTATAAAAATTTGTTTTTCTTACTTCAACACATTATAAATTAATTATGTATCGTTGTTATACTGATTTTAGATCTGTTCCATTGAATGTGAAATTCCTAAAAAACTAGCATATTCTAAAAGTTAAATAAAAAATCTATTAGTTATCAATCAATAAATGTTTCTTTGCCTGAAATTATTTATTAGCAGTTGCTTGTTATACCTGGAAGTCTTACGATCATTAATTTTAAAAAACACATTAAGCTCTGTTGAAAAATTGAACGGTCGAACGACTTTTGACCAGAAAACCACTTTCCTCCTGGAAGGTTTTTGTTGCTGAAAATACGCTCGACTCTCTGTAAGATTAAAAATATGAACGCTTGATTTATGCAAGGTAGTAGATAAAAGTATATCACTTTTTTTACGTAAAATTTTTCCTATGTTATTTTATCTACCAATAGTACCAATAGTTTATCAAAAACTTCCAACAAGTGGCAGAATTAAGGCGAGTTAACGTAAAAAAGATCGTTTATAAAACACTTATTTTCTTTAATAGAATCCAAAACATGCATTAGGGAATTTCTTAGGAATAATATGGGTGAAGAGAAATTGGAGGACACTTTTTAATTTACTGGGATTACGTATAGGAGTACAAGTGTAAATCGTGGATATTATTTGATATTCTTTTTACTCATTCCATTGCAATCTAACATATATTTATTTGTTTAAATAGTATAATCTTTTTGGGGCGCCTTGGCATGGCTTTAGGGGCGCCAAACAAGGGGGGCGCAGCCGGGACACCCCGGCTGCGCCCCCATGTCAGTCCGCTACTGGTGTCACACACTATTTTTTATCACACTAGTGGATCATAAGTAAAAATATGTAGCATAGAGTCCTAATCTAAAAACCCGAAAGGAAATCCAGTTCAATCTAACACTTTTTTTTATAACACTGTTTATCGCAAACGCAGCACGTCTACACTCTACATGCCAAAGCGGGGTCATTTCGATCAGCGCACCATGTAGTACGGATACAAATGTCCTTCAGTGAATTACGTCTCAGTGTCAGTTACTTTACCAGGTGTATACATATGAAACCGGTATTTTTTCAAGAAAAAAACAGATTTATTTCAAGATAATGATAACAAATATTTTATTCAAAGTATGCGCCCTCGCTGGCTACACATTTTGTCCACCTCTCAGGCAATTTATGGATACCTTTCCA
>NC_046663.1:98148031-98158936 GCF_010883055.1 Belonocnema kinseyi | reverse complement strand
GGAGTGGTGCTGACTGAAAACAGATGATTTGGAGCGATTCGCGCGCCATCTGTTGGTCATTCTAAGGACTTATTGAACTACCCTCGTATTTAAACCATTTTTGTAGACAAATATAGTTTGGCAATGTCTGAATGAATACGCTTAGTTTTTTCGCAGATTAGACTAATAATGTCTTTTTAATGACTCCTTCTTGTCATATTTAGAAATTTGACAAAATGTTTTATTGCAATTCCACGTTAACGCGTTGAGTCAGTTTATACATACGTACGAATAAACCAGCCGCGCTGCCGAAATAAAACCTTCCTAATCTCTCAATGATGATTTATTTTAAATATGTCATTATTTTCGTAGAAAACATATTGATACCTTTTTGAACTGAAATTCCCTCGATTGCCCATATGATTGAAGATATGAATGTATGACTTATAGAATGTCTCAGACAAAAATTAATAACTTTTGTATAAACAAAACTGTACATATTTTATTAACTCTACAAATATTAGAACATCTGAAGAAATACTTTTTTGCAAATTCCTTCAAAATATTCTAAGAGTTATCTTAATGACGACGCGTTGTAGTAAAAAAAAAAGAAAAAATGAGTTTTCTAAAAAACGTATTTTTCGCGTTTTCTTCGAAAACGACAGGAGCTACAACTTTTTTCAAGCGAAAAAAGATGCATAATGACATTTTTGGTGTGAATATGTGTTCTTAAAATTAAAATTCTAAACTTGCATGATAAACTTACGGGATCCAAACCCGTTCAGCAAAAAAATGTACGAGTGGTTATAGAATACGGCCCCTCAATTTAACCCAACTGAATAAATGACTTTGGAGAGAGTATTTCTCTTTCTGCAGTCCCAATCATCGGATTCTTTTTACGCAATCTTGTTACTGATCCGGAGCAAATATTCCTCGAGACCTCCTACAGACAGAAGGGTCGTTTTACTTCCGGGTTCAACGATCGTTCAAGGTTGTTTCGACTCGATGATCATTAAAGATGCACGAATCATATCAATAGGAAAGTTTTTTCTTTTTAATTTCTAACCAAGATTTTTCATTTATATTGTAAATTACTATAATCACCTCGAATGCATTTTGTTAATTTCTCATCGTTTATCAAGCAAAATGATTGAAAAGTATATATAATTGCAGCAATTTTCAATCAAGGATGTTTATAAGTGGTGCATTTTCAGCGTAGCATGTTTCTAGGCATACTTTTTCACTTTTTTATCTGATACAAAAAAAAAGATAATATCTTCTCGATTAATCATCAACAAAATTAAAAATAACTGGAAAAAATTTAATTTAGAAAATTAAGATAATTAAGGGTAGACGTTCAGGAATTATTTCAAAATTACGGGAGTTACGCCATGTTGAATTTCGGCATCACATTATTTTGAAATATCTATATTTCTAAAACCCCTGAACGAATTTTAATTAAAATTGTAGGTGTGATAGGTAAAAGTATACGCTTTATTTTAAAAATTTAAAAATAATTTTTTTTTTAATTTTGACCAAAAAAGTGACCATCAAAATGTTGAATCCAGTTTTTCTTCAAAAAGGTAAAACACTTCTCTTTTCTTTTTAGGCCATTTCAATTCCTTAAAATTTTTCCTTTAATTATAACAAAACAAATGTATGGTGATCTTCTAGATCATGAGATAATGTAATTTTAGTGGGAAAGTGCGCTGCCACCGCGCTGCTCTGCCAGTGTCGCACAGTGGGGAAAGAGCACATTTTTAGACAAAACCACCGAACACGTACTATTTATTTAAAAAATGTCAAATTCACAGATACTAATGTGCGATTACAATTAGTCAAACATAGCCGACTTATAACAATTATTTAAACAATTTTTGTAAACAAATACACATTTCGACCATTTTTTATGATTTTGTTGACAAATAATGCTGTTTGGTTAAAAAAGATATCCACGTGGCCTAAAACAAAATAGGCAAGAGGATAATAATTTTTATTTGACACGGCTTTTTCTCTGAGTGTTCATAATAATTATGAGCATTAATGTTCATAAACAATTTTTGTTAACAAATACACATTGCGATCATTTTTTTCATTAATTGACTAATTTGTTTGTGAAATGAATTAGTACAGACTATTCGAAAAACCTGGCTGTCATATTCTTATATTGTTAAAAGCTCTTAATTATAATTATAAGATTTCGTAAAGAATTTGTTTGTAAAAATTGTTTATTTTAATGAATAAATATTTTCTATAAACAAATTGCACATTTGGACATTATTTTATGAAAAGGTTTAGTTGATTACGCAACAAAATCATGAAAAAATATCGAAATGTGTATTTGTTTACAAAAATTGTTTAAGTAATTGTTAAAAGTAAGATATTTTGACTAATTGTAATCGCACATTAGTATTTGTCGTATTTTATACAAAAAATTTCGATTTTAAGTAGCTATGCATGAAAATAACGAGAAAATAAGTTTCTTCTTCATTAGGTTCTTTATAGCATTACAAACATTTTTTTTATGAACCTAACTGACTGAGAATAATTTTTAGCTATTTATTACATTGATTTATGTTATGTTTCATCCAAAAATGTGTTCGTTCCCCACTGTGCGACACTGGGAGCGCAGCGCGGTGGCAGCGCACGGTCCCACTAAAATTACCTTATCTAGTGATGTAGAAGTCACCATCAATTTTTTTTAAATTAGAGGTGAAATTAGAAGGAACTGAATTTTCTTAATAAGAAAAGAGATATTTTTTCCCTTCTTGACAAAAAACTGAATTAAAAATTTTTTTGGGCTGTGTTTTCGTCAAAATTAAAAAAAAATGTGCATTTTTCGTTTAAAACATATACTTTTTATGTATAACATCTACAATTTTTATTAAAATTTATTCAATGGTTTCAGGAATATAGACATTTCAAAAAAATGTGATAACGAAATTCAACATGGCGCAACCACTTGCACATCCTGATATTCCTGATGTATACTGAAATAATTATTTTTTCACGCTGAACTGGACATTTTTATTATTTCCTTTTTTTTAACTGACTGACTGATTTTACGTCTTTTTTCACTAGAACACGTGATGCTGTTAGGGAGCCCGTAGAAAATGCGTTCGTGTGAATAAGGGGGGTTGCCCCACCCACTCTCCCAACTCTCTTCAAAATCAGGGACCTTGAAATTTTGGAAAGGAGGGGGTAGTGATGGTATCATGCCACTCACGACAGACTCCTTTACCAGGGGCCGAATAAAAATCGAGAACTATTGAACAGGGTGTGCGAGTAAAAATAGCACTTTCGATTCCATATTTTCTTTCAAATTGTTCTACATTAACCCATGCCACGAGCTTCTGAAATTAATATGGAATTTTTAATGGAAAAAGTCCAGTTTCGACAAAAAATGAAAGATGCTTTTTATTCACTTTTTTTAAAATAAATTTTTGTCATCTGTTAAGGGAGCGTTTAATTATGATGTCACGCGCCGAGGGGCAGGGAGAGGGTTTTTGTCAAGCTTGAGAAATCGTGATATATCAAGGGTACGAGTCATTCTGCCCGTGATATCAGGGAGGGATTTCTTGTTTTTAATTTATAACCTGAAAAGTATTAAGTGCACATATATCCTAGCTGTTTGATATTTTCTTTGAGAAGAATAAAAAAGTTTTAATAATCAGGTTTATATTTTTGATTATGTTCATGTAACGTTTGATTTTATAATTATTTAAAAAAATATGAAGGGGGGTCGAAAGAATGTGACGTAATATTATAGGTGCGGGTCTCGTTAATTCGTCACTGAGCGTCACAAGGGGCACGGGGGGGGGGAGCTTGAAATAAAGCGTGACTTCATATGTGAACGCTCCCTAAGGAGTGGTCAGGAAATTATTTCCGCCCAATATTTTTTAATTCTAATTCTGAGCCGCCCAATCCCTCGATATCGTTCTATATTTTGCTAAACTTTATTTGGAAATTATTTCAACAATTTCAATTTTTTAACAAATTTTCCTGTTAAAATATTGAAAAGTTACTACTTCCTGAATTTAATAACGCACTCAATGAATGCCAAGAATTAAATTTTTCGTAAAAGACAGTTTGGAATTATTTAAGCAATTTTTTTGGTTTGAAAAATTTTGTTCCTCTGTTAATCTTCAAAAGTTACTATTTTCTGGAATCAATTAGACAGTTAATGATTATTAATCGTGATATTTTTTATGAAAGAGAGTTGGCAATTATTTAAGCAAATATTAATCATAAGCTTGCACATTTGCATTGAAAAGTTGAAGAAAATTCGAGAGAAAATTCTAGTTCTTCGAATCTCTCAAACTGAATAGTTTATTATTCAGTATTTTCTTATTTCAGAACTTATACCCTATTTATTTAAACAATTATTATGTCTTTAAACAATTTTCCTCAACTACGTTTATTTACTTAAATAACACGAGAATTCTGGATCAATTCTCTATACCTTCCACACACTACTCCTTTCCTCTACCGAGTGAATCACGCCTACCCCGAAAGGGAAATGGATTAATGGTGTAATAACGTTATGGATAGATAGTTGTCAGATCGAATTTGGTAAGCTAAGCAAATACTAATTAGAAAGCAATATAGTATTAGAGATACGAAAAATCTTGAATTTTCTTCATCTTTCCCATGAATAAATTGATATTAAATGTTAAATCAAATGTAAAAAGTATTTTAAAAAAGTATAACTTTTTTATTCGTGAACTCCACACGGAGAGACTTTTGATATCAATATTTGATTTATTCTATATGTATAACTAAAATAAAATGTAAGAATTTAGGGATAATCGGGGTACTGCTATAAAGATTCCTACTATGATAAGAGATGATATTTCTTTATGTATTATTATAAACTTGAGCGAGCAAAAATTTGTATTCACGTTTAGAAAAAGTCTTCTTTACTGTATGAAAATGGTGAGTATGAAAAAGTGATAATGATCAACAACAAGTTTTGTAAAACTTTTAGTCAAAATTTTAAGTAACATAAGTTGTAAGAAATGTAAGAAATTTTAGTATTCTTAAATAAGAATGTGTATTGAAATGAGTACCACTAGTAATATCTGCAACAGGGATTTGCGAGAACTCTAAAAGGCTATACTAAAAACGCCCGAAGGTTTCCGAGCTATTCCGTCTATAGTCGAACTCTCGACGATCACACCATCTGACCGACTGTACTGGGCTCATGAATTGGGATTCACCGCCAAATCTCTTCAATCATGCGTGCGTTTGTAGTACAAAAATGTTCGTAACTATTAAAATTTAAATTAAAGTTTAAACTAATTTTAATTTGGAAATTTTTTATTTAAACTCTCAATAATTGACACATATAAAACAGAAGCTTTTAACACTTTTCAATTAAATGCAATTAAACTGCAAAACCTAAACCTTCACACTTTGATAAATTGAATTGTACAAAGATCTCTGGTTAAAAAATATGAATCCGCGCTATCGTTTTAAATTCTCTAAATTAACACTTATCTTCAACTTCAACTCGCATTAATACAAGTGTGAAGAAATGAAACATGTCCATCTACCAACTCAATAAAAACATTATAAAAAAAAAGTTTCCTTGGAAACTATAGATTGTAATGAATTTAGATCAATTAAAATATACAAGTTAAGACTGATTCACATAGTCTTATTGATAAATCCGTTTAGTCAGTTGGTTATAAAGAATAAAACATCTAATTTATATCTTTAATCAAAAATAAATTAATATATTTTAAATTATTTGCAAACACACAAAAAAATAAATACGATCAACCCTAATGTCAATCAAAAAAATCGTCTTAACTGTTATGATAGTTGGGTCAATTAAAAAACGATATCTTCCAAAAAACAGCAAAGAAATCATCTAGCTATATTCAAAAATGACTGCATCTTCCTATTTTAAAAAACTTTAAAAAACGAATTTCCTTCCTTCCAGTTCTATAACAACCATAACAATAAAATAATCCCTCTTTTAAATTCAGAAAAAATCGAAAATCAACACTTCTTAAAAATAAAAAAATGGCTTCTTCCAATTAAAGAAAAAACCATGTCACTTTCAACTGAATAAAAACTTTATAAATATAAAATGTACCACCAATTTAACAAAAATTAGAAGTTTATCATTTGAGGGTTGATAAAAATGTTAAAAACGCAATAATCCACATTTTCCACACAATAAAAATTTAAACCTAAAAATGTTCCCCTCGCAATTGCAAAAAAATTAAATACCAAAATTAATTTGATTTTTCTGAATTTTTGTCCTTTCAAATTAATAATTTTCAATTGTTACTCAACGTTGCAGTGACAATTGTGAAGTTAAAAGTTTAAATTCTTACTCTGCAATTTTTACCATTCAAGGCTTTCTATTCCAAACGATTCAGTTTTTTTTTGTTTACTTTTGAATATTTGATGTATAATTGCTCAATCAGATATTTTTTTAATTAAAACTTTTCGAACTAAATGAGTTAAAAATAAAATAAAATCGTGTAATTAATAAATGTATTAATCTTAAGTTATTTTTATATTAAAATTATTTTATAAAGTTTGAATCAGCACATTTCAATCTGCTTAATTATTGGGGCTTTCGTATTGAAAAAGTTGAATTTTTAACGTCAAAATCTGTAAATTGTGTAATTTAAAACCGATTTAGAATCATATTGCAAAAAATTTTTTGTACAATTTTTAGAACTCGAAATACAGTTTAGTTTTGAAAAACATTAATGAATCTATATTGTATTATTTTTAAATCCTTTAAATTAAAAATTTACGTTTAAAAATGACGACATAAAATTGAAAAATTATCAAAAGATTTTTGAATTAGCGTTGTGAAGTAAATTATGTAGGAATGAAAACAGTTAACAACTAAACTTAACATTTAAAAAAAAAGTTGAAATCGAATTTATTTTTAATAGAAAAATATATTATGTGATATGATATTTGTGATAATCCAAGTGATTTGATAGATGGTTCTTCTAAACATTTGTGAAATTCCTTGTAAATAAATAAATTCACTATCACACTCATTTCTCGGTTTTTTCCGGTTAAAAAAAATTCCCGGACATTTTCCGGTTTTCCGTCCAGCGGCTACCCGATAAATGATAAGTTCACAAAGCTTCAAATATAGAATATTGGGAAGATAAAATTCAGTAAATTATAGTTCTACATCTGCTCTAAGAGTAAGTATAATATTGAAAACTTAACATCATGTTAAAAATTCAGAATATGGAGGTTAACGTTGTCATATCTATTATTTTATTTTAATTACTTTAAATAATAAATAATTATTTTTTCATCTTAATTTCGAAGGGAAATGATTAAAATTGTTGTCTGATATAATTGCACATTTTTCAGGAGGTTTGAACAGAATTTCTTCCTGAATATATTTTACTAAAAATATGAATATGTTAAATATGCTCCGAATTTTAAGCAACTATTAAAAAAGTAAAAAGAAATTTATAACAAAAAGTGAGGAATCTCATTTTTCTCGTAGACTCAAGTAGGTTGGAGTTCAATATATTAAAGATATTTTTTGTTAAGAGTTGAATTTTTTTAGTGGTAATTATAACTTTCCTAAAAGCTTATACCATTAGGGAATTTGTTCTCTTTCTATAAAGTTACTTTCATAAATTTAGTAACATTATTTGATTTTATATATAAAAATTTTATTGTTCCTACACAGTCATATATTTATAAAGACTAAGAAAAAGATCATTCATAATTAACTCGCGTAATTGTTCCATTCATATTATAATGGTCTAGGAAATATCCTTATTTTTTTCTTCTAAAATGGCTCGATGCCTACAAATTCTTCCTTTTCGTGTAAAATGTCCACTGTCTATTGGCAGAATTTTAAAAAACTTAGGTATCTCTTAAGCAGTTGAAATTAAAAAAGCAATTTTGTGTAAAAATTTACTTGAGAGATCCATAAATATTTTTTTTATAAATAATGACAATATTCAGGAGACATTGTGACACCAAAAGGAAAAATTTGTAGGGCAGACATTTTAGAAAAAAACTTTTTTTGGAACGCGCTTCATTTATTCCTATTTTTTACCACTATTAATCAACTTAGTTAATTACCATTTAACCATTTACAAAGGGATAACGGAAGTTTTTTTTAAGTATTATGTAATACTTTTTAAGGGATGTAAGGTCAGAATTGCTTTAAAGAATGTGATACTTAATACTTGAGTGGCTCATTATTCGGGAAAATTATACCTTGGGAATTTTTTTACAGAATTTGAGAAGACGCCCTGAGATAACTCTAAGCATAATATTTTTTAATATTTGTATTGTTATCTTTCAACATATTAAATATATAAAGAATATACAGATTATTGATATAAATCACCGTGATTCTTTTTCAAATGAGCTAATAATTACTTTTACATTTTATGAAATAAAAAAACCTGAAATTCCAGAACTGTTTCTTAATACATAAAAAAATATTTTTTTAATGATTCTGTCTGTCTGTTAATCTGTAGGTGTTTAGTTTTTTAGTACGATAACTTTCGAAAGAGTTTACAGCTTGGCTTGGCCAGCCATTTTGGATAAAAAATCAAAAAGTGAGCGCATTGGAAGCATTTTTGAGACAACTTTTTTCAAGATTCAAACATTCTCGCTACGGATATATACAGTATTAAAAAAGACGAAAAATTTATCCTGATGATGATTCGAAACTTCAAGCACATGCAAAATACGGAAAAAGACGAGAAGACAGAAATTGTGCATTTGAAAAAGATGTATAAATTTGTTAAGAATCGCTTTTGAATAGGGTGCGTAGTTTTTATTTTAATCGTGAAAAACATAATAATAAAAAGTAAAAAAATAAAATAAAATCCGTCTGCTGCGTGGAAAAATTCTCATCACAACTTTCATCTTTTAATTTCTTGTTTCTCTCGTGTGTGGGTTTTCAAAAAAATTAATTTTTTTATGCTTAAAAAAATGGCAAATCAGAAATTGTACTTTTTCATTCAACAGTTTCACAGCATTTGAAAGATTCCGAAATCTCTAAATGTAATTTCAATACGTGTGTGGGGGGGGGGGGGGGGGGGGGGGGTTGATAAATAGTTAATAAACTGCACGTTTCTCTCGTTTAGTACATAAGGACCGAAAAAATCAAGAGCCTGAGCGAAATGCGGGCGATTTATAGATATAAGAAGATAGGTTTATATATACGTATAGGTTTAGTTAAAGCTTCGGAAACAAACCAACTGTAGCCAGCGAGCGACCATCCGAGCTGATACATTTATATTAAGAAGCATATGAAGTTCATGTAATAGTGTGCGTTCGTACACTTCTCTCCGTCTTTCTTTTTGCCATGCGCCAGCGTGAAACACAACATCACGTGACAACCATTTTTCGTCTAGTAGTTTAGAAAGATTGCAAGGCGTTCGTAATGAAATATACATCATTCTGTTTCATTTCTTTCAAAGCACTGTACTAATTTTCGTTATTTGAATCGATTACAAAATTTGATACAGCGACTTAAAAATACTGTAATTTGTTTTTGTAAGAGTCTAAAATTCGTATGATTTATTCTAATCAAAGGTATTAGGCTGCATTTCCATAGTCACTATTCGACTTTTTCTAACCGTGCCTCATCTATTTCAGAAAATATTAACATTTCACAGTTTAAGGAGGGGGTTGCTTAAACAATTGCCAAATATCCATGAAACGATATTACGATTAACATTCTTAGTTGTGTTAATAATTCTAGAAAAAAACTAACTTGTGACGATTTGTTTAAAACAAAACTTTACAAATAAAATTCCCTTGAACATTGAAAAAGAAGTTTCAACAACATTGTATTTTTGTAATTGGTCAATTATATTATTTATCTCGATAAACATAAACTTTTCACGATTTACTGAAAACAAATATTGTTTTAATAAATAATTAAATTGTTTCAAAATTTAAAAATTAATGATAAAAATACTTAAAAACTTGTTATTTATCTGACTAAAATAATTAATTTTGGAAATTTTTTTAAAAATATCACCTTGGGCACGAATTTTACATAAAACTGATATTCTGAATTTTTGGGGCATTTTCCGGGCACAATTAAAAGGGACCATGAAACGTTTTTGAAAGCAATAATTTTTTCATACTCGTCTTCCTCAGAAGTTTAATGTAAAATTTGACTTCGTTAATTTTCATAAAATCTTCACGGCTTGAGATTCACTAAGTCCGAAAAAATTATTTTTACGAAGCCTGTCTGTAGTATGTCTGTTTGCAGCCTGTGTTATTATCTAGGCACGAAAGAATTTTCAGATTGGATTGAGCATTTCTAAAAATATTAAATTCCAATTTCCAAAAAAACTATACGGAATACGAAAAGAATGTTTTGTAATAAAATTATTCTTCCCAAGAAGATCTACAAATACATTTCACATCATTCTTTCGTAAGATGAATATTTTTGGTTTTAATGGTTCTAATGGGGAAAAAATACAAAATTCAATTTTCTAGAAAACCTATGCGACATATAAAAAACATGTTTGAAAGAGGAATTGTTAAATCAAAAAATATCTACAAATTTACGGACGACGATTTTTGTATGAGACCGTAAGACGTATAGTTTTGCTTTAGTCACGATAATGTTTTTCGAAAAATAAAAAATTCCCTTTTTCAATCAAATTATTTGTCATACGAAAAAAAATACAATGAAGAAATTATTGCTTTTTAGAATACCAACCAAATCGTGCTTAAACTTTTTTTTGACAGAACTCGCTGTTTTTCTTGTAAGCATCGACAAGGCTATTGAAAAGTCAAAAATTGATTTTCTCAGCCAAGAAATGTTAGATAAAAAAACTTTTAAGGGCATGCGACACAGTGAAATTCCTACATTACCAACCTCTTTTTTCTATTGAACAAAATTTTTTTTTGAACCATAGAACTTTTTTTGTAAATCAAAT
>NC_046663.1:98141651-98147931 GCF_010883055.1 Belonocnema kinseyi | reverse complement strand
ATTTACCAAAAAAGTTCTATGGTTCACAAAAAAATTTTGTTCAATGGAAAAAAGAGGTTGGTAATGTAGGAATCCCACTGTGTCGCATGCCCTTAAGAGAAATTGTGCCTTTTAGCAAAGCCAACAAAAACTTTTTTAACCATGTTTTGATAGACTTTCCATTTCTCTTTTGCAAATCGAAAATGCTATATTAATAAATAAAAAGACAATTAATTACTGCATATACACTGGATATACCATTTAATTGCGGTTACGGGCTTGGTCCTAAGGGAAAATACTTATTATTTATTTTTATTTTTACGAGTTATGTCAATCGAGAATAAGGCAGAACCAGATCAGACATTTTTTACTTGTGATTATATATACAACAAATGATTAAGATTATAGACACTATTAAAATGTTGTTTAAATATATATAAAAAATTTAACGCGAAGCGTTAACATTCTAATGAGAATGTCCTTAAGCAAATTACACTGGAAGCTAGAATTAGTTACCTCAGATTTACTATGTTCCTAGAACTGATGGCCCCATTAAGTTTCTTGATGAAAGGAATCACGTGGTCAAAAGAAAAGATTTGTTCGGTCAAGCGTTATAAGCAACCTGATATCCGTACCTTCAACGCGTTAGTTGCTTCAGATTACGTCATGCGTCTAAATTCAACAGAAAAGATTTGTCTGTTTACGTTCAGAGATCTTGAAAAAAGCAGCAAGGAAAATACAAGCCATACCCTAAACTGTAATTCAATCTACGTTCCAGTGAAAATTTAACAAAAATCTAAAATCAAAACCGATTTTTAAAAAATCTTTGAAAGCATATCTGATAGCCGCACTCCCTAAAAGTGTATGAAATCAGTAGATTTAAAAAAAAGAACATGATCCAAATTTTCGAGAGTACAAATTCTTGATATCGCGGAAAATGTACGAGTGTGGTACTTTTTTCGGCAAGATTCGTGTTCAGTGTAAAAAAAACACATAAAATATGTGAGTTTAAAAAAATCTAAGGAGATCAACCTTTCCTGCAGTTTTTTCTAAATAGGATTCAAATTATGTTCACTAAGAATTACTACCATGAAATGTGACATAGTTCAAGTACGATTTCTATTTTTTTCTCGAAACGATATAAATATGAAGAAAAATCTGTATTCAATTGTTAAAAGCTTAATAAATGTTTAGGTAAATTATTATTTTTTGCTAAAAAAATCTCCTGATGCACAAAGATGATTATTTTGTGAATGATTATTTTCGGAATGTGCTTGCTTTATAAGGCGAGGTGTAGCGTCTCGTGACGGTCACAAAATTTCCAGTATAAAAACTTGGATAACTAAGAATACTTGGCAAGGTCAAAAAAGATTGCTTTCCTTATAGGCGCTGAAAGCAAAATATAAAATTCTGCTTAACCCAAGTTGCTGATTGAAAATCATCTTTTTAAAGTCAAAAATTGAAACTTCATTCAAAAATATAATTTAGCAAATTATCTCCTTTTTGTGCAGTCATCGCGCCAAGCAGTACAACCTTGATAATGAAAAACGAGACGTATCCATTGAAAGGATTTATGGGACAGACCAATCTCAAGGATAAACAGTCTCCACTCGTTGCTGGGACTCAACTGTACCGACTCGCTGTACCCAGTCACATCAGAGATCCCCTCATTGTTCCTTCAACTTATGTACCTATAAAATACTCGAGCAGTACTGGAACGCCTCGGCCACAACAATCTTTTTCAGTTCAGTGTTTTGTAACCCGAGCTGATCAACTTGAAAACTTGATCGATGTGCGAGTAAATTAAATTTGTTGACAAACAACCATCAATTTCATAGTGAGCAAGTTTGCTCGAGTCATTCAAGCCATCTTTCTAGATCATAAGGCATTGTTACCCTTATTAACTCCAATGTTTCTCTATAACCAGTAGAGTTGATCGAAGAAAATGGTGTTAAAAATCCCAAACACCATGCCTAATAGTAGTGCGTTAAATCACAGATATTCATTCAACATTCTTTAATGCAAAGCATTTTTAATAGAATATGTCCTCTTCAAAAATAAATTATTGATTATTTCATAATTTTGCAAAATGTTTCGCATTAGGAAATCTTGAAAGAATGGTTACGATTCTGGCTGTCTTGAGATCAAGGTGAACGTTCTGATCTCCCCGAAAACTTGCATTTTTGTGAGTTTATTGTGATTACAAGAAAGCACCCCCATACATGTAAAAAATAAAAACAAAAAATGTTAACTATTTTGTTAACTTATTGTGCTAGCGCGCGTTAACTACTTAGATTTAAATCGATCGATTCCACATTGAGTGTAATTTGTGGAGGCCCTACACGGTGAAAAATGGATGTTCAAACGTAACATCTAGATTTCAGGATTAACATATTTTATGTTTAACTATAGGACAACAATCTATATGTTTAAAATTAGCATCTGTAGATCCTTGAAAGTGAAATGTTAATCTTTAAAATACAAAATATTCAACTAAAATATCCGCGATATTTGATGTATGGTTATGTCACATAACGCCTGTAAATATTTGAAGAGTTTACTCATTTATCGTCATTTAAGGAATTAATTGATAACTTATTTGTGAATTTTAAATTAAACTTTAATGATCGTACACGAAAGAAAAACAGATAAAGGGTATGCAATGTCGATCAGGTGATACATTCAGACAAGTTGAGGTTATGTTCAATATTTTTAATTCAAAATAAAAACAGGGGTAAGTAATCGGAGAACGAATGATCTGTAATCTAAAATTAAAATTCTATCTATTTTAAGTTACTTAAACTAAAATTTTATTTTGAACATATACAAATTTTGTCAAATGTGTTAATTCAATAAACCTTAAACTTTAGATCATTGTTCCCTCCTTTAGACAGAAAAAAATCGTTCTCCAATTTTATGTAAGGATAGATTTGATTCTTTGGAAATTTTCCAAAATTGTAATATTCCATCATTGCAATATTGAAAATATATAGCCGTCAAATATAGGCGTGAAATTCCAATGCGCGATGCGCATGCGCTCGGGCAGTTTTAACATCCGAATGCGTTTCGGTTAAACATAAAAATATTTTTAAGATAGTAAATGTTTGGCATGAATATCTGCATGAGCATCTACATTTAAATATCCGTTTTTCTCCGTGTAATGCACTACTTTTACGCATGGTATTGTTTGCGATTTCTAAAATAATTTTTTTCAAACCACTCTTATAACGAGTCTGATAAAATAGCGATCACTAAGAATATTTTATTCACACCAAACTTTTGTATAAAACTACCAATTAAAGGGATACAAATCATTAGGTCTTTCTTTCTTTACCCCATATTCATACTTGAATTATTCTAGCGTTTGAGGATGACCAAATATTATATTTTCAACCTTGATAATAATTTCAAAATCGCATTATAAATTTATATTCCCCGAACTCACTCGCATTATTAAAATAATGAATGCATTAGTCTGTAATTTTAGGAAAATTATAAAATACATACAAGAGCATCTCTTACATTAATTTGTGTTAATCTTAAATTCATTGATCATAATCAACCGAAGTTTGTATTTTTGAAGCGCTGACGATTTTTAAATTTTTTTCTTAGTTTAATATTATAGATAAATGTTTTTTTTGACCTGCTGACCTTAAAAAGTTGACTTGTTCATACTTCAATTTTTTACAGAATTTTCTTTAAATTAACTTTTACAAGCTGATAACTACACACACCTAATCTCCAAGACCACTTGCTCTTATCGCTTTGCCTTCCTTGCTTCGCCTGACCTCGCACTCATGGCCCTACTTCCAGCTGATGCCTAATACATATTTACTATTTACCATATTTACAATTTTTCTATATCTACTTCCTCTCATATTCACAATAGTTTTTTATAAATATATAAATAAATTTTTTTTTAATTTTAAGGGATAAACTTAAAAATTATTATTGAGCTAGAATCTATTAAAACCCTCCATGCAGGACTCTTATTCTATTTTCCCCTGCTGTCTTTTCGCTCTCCATTCATTTTTCTTCGCCACCTCATACACCTTCTTCCCTCCCTCGTACATCCTTTTCACTTCATCCATCTGCAGTCTTTTCATTCTAAAATACCTTTCTCTTTCAATCTCTATCTTCCTTCCCCTTCTCCTACCAACACTCCCTAACCAGGTTATTTTCACCCTCTTCCAAAAAATGTCTGCTCATAGTTACACGCCTGTCTCCCTGTTATAATCCCTAAACTCATTCTCCCCGTCTTCCTAATATATTTACCGAATATGAAGGTGTAGAAATCTGCGATTCAAGGATGTTGTAAGTCTCTCAAAAATATCCATTTGAACAATTTTGTCCGTTTATATATGGATAGAATACTTACAATCATCTTTTAAACCCAATTGTTGATTTCATCTTATTAAAAAGTTCATAATTTGAAATTCAAGTAAGTGTACAAGATGAAAATGATAATTTTTATCGAAAGAAGTCAGTAATTGCTCTATTAAGCTTTTCTCACATTGTTAACTAGCAAACTGCTAATTCATCTAGTAAAGCTTATTATTCGAAATTAATAACACTTTTTAAATGAGCAGTTTAGATAAAGTACCTATTATTCAGATTGAGGTAGTATAGGTGTCAAGTTGTCGGCAAAGCTACACTTTTGAACGGACTTCAACGTTTCCATTCTTACTGCAATTATTAATCGATTTTCCGGAATATGTTTTCAATTTCTTCCAATTATATGAAGAAAACAAATTCTGGCAATTAAAATAGTAGTCATCCTTTCAAATGTTAGGTTTCGTAACCGGCATAAATCTCTTGTCAATGAAAAGATAATTCGTTCCGCATGGTTCGAAACGCTACGACGTATCTGGCTATACTGTCGTGTGCACTTTAAAATTTCTATTATTACTGCAAATAATAACCGATTTTCATGAATCTTGTTTTCACTTTCTTTCAATTATATGAGCAAGCTAATTCTGTTAATTAAAATTGAATCAATTCATGCTTTCATGCTTTAGGTATTTGTGACTGACCTGCATCTCATGACAATCAAAGGGTCATGATTTACGAGCATCTCGACGCGCCATTTGACGCGCTCCAAGTTGCCTGCACGTAGAGAGAAATTGGTCTCCTAACCTCCCGAGGCTAGTGGCGCTGGTTGCTTATGCCTTATGGCGCTTGGCTCGCTAACTTACCACAAATTGGCCAATGGCACTCTAGGCCAGTGGTCGGCAAACTTTTTGCTCAATTTTCAGGTATGGTCAGGCCAGCCCCTACTTAATTTTTTCTACTACCTTTCGGTATATTTATGGATCTCAGTGTGAGTGAGCTTACTTCAGGAGTAGTCTTTTGTCTACAGGCAAGTCAAAGTAAGGAACTTTAAAAACTTTTAATTTTTTAGCTAGCGATTTGAAAATAGCATAATCAGCATCTACGAATTTTTTCGATTCCAATTATATATTACTTGCCTAAAAAAGTTGAATATTTGACGGAGTTTAATATCAAAAAAGTTCAGCTTAATATTCAATTTATTACTACATACTTCTCAAATTTTGAACCTTTACAGACAAATTACATGTCTTTGGAATCGGAAAAATACGTAGATTCCAAATATATTACTTCCAAATCACTGATTGCAAAATTGAAAATTTTTTAATCTCAAATTTGTTCCCATTTTTCGACAAAGGACCCCTGAAAAAAGGATGGTCTGTCCAAGCTCGCAGGTACCTGACCAGAAAGTACGTCGTCGGTTAGCCCGGTCAGGGTAGCCTGACTTGGTCAGGAGCATGCCGACCACTGCTCTAGGCGAGAGTCAGCGGTCTACGCTTTTGCGTGACTGGTAGTGTAGTTTGCCCACTACTTGGACGCTGAGAGTTCAACTCGCCTAGAATAAAAGATTAATGCAGTGCGACCATGATGCGGGCATAAGTAATATAAGCATAGGTGCCGATGCCGGACGAAATTGAGAGTTACTCCGAGTTAGAAGCCTTAAGTCCAACATTCGTTGTTTCTTCAAGGTCCAACACTGGCGCCCCCCCCCCCCCCCCCCCCCCCCCGCTCTCAGTGAGAGACGGTGGGACCAGTGATCCCAGATTTGAAACGACGTACACTCCAATACCATCACTGGTCTTGCCCGTGTGAAATATAGTAGGAGACGATGTACATTTGAAACCTCGAAGGTGAACGATTGCCGGTCGGAACACTTCGGCGGTTCTATTTATATCTCTATCTGCTAACTGCTTTGAAATAAAATCAAGATCTTGGGATTTTAATATTTCCAGATTTCGATGCTGTCGATTCT
>NC_046663.1:98139594-98141551 GCF_010883055.1 Belonocnema kinseyi | reverse complement strand
TAATTATGTCACATTATAATAGTCTTATTTATATCTTGATCCACATTTGGACGAAATTAAAGAAATTGGCGATTATGGAATTCATCTCGTTTGGATAAAAACTCTATTATTTGGTTGAAAAATAAATTATTTTGTTGAAAGTGTAACTATTTTGTAAAAAAAGTCCTCTTTTCTATCAAAAGTTCAACTACTTTGTTAAAATGTATTTTTTTTTTCTTTGAAGGTTCATCTCTTTCGGTGAAAATACATTTTTGAAACTGAAACTTTAACAAATTTAATTATTTGGTTAAAAGCTCAACTCTTTAATTGAAAACTCATATTTTTCGCTTAAAAAATTCAACTTTTTGTAGATAATTGGTCTTTTTTACTTTAAAATTAAATAATTTCGTTGAAAATTCATGTATTTTGTTTAAAATTTGTCTGTTTTGTAGATCATTAATTTTCTTGGTCGAGAATTCATCTTATTGGTTGACAATTCAACAACTTTGTTGAAAATTCATTTTTCCTGTTAAAAATTATTTATCTTTATCTGAAAATGTAACTATGATTGATTAAAAATTAATCGTATATATTGGTTAAGTTTAAAAATCTTTTTGATCGAAAATTCACATTTTCCCTTGAAAATTTAACAATTTTGTTGATAATTTGTTTTTTTTCTTGTTCAATTCAATTTTTTATCACAGTTTTTATCTGTAATTTGAACTATTCTATTTTTGGTTGAAATTTTATCCTGTACATTGTATTAGTCAAAACATCCGTTGAAACTTAAAGAATTAATAGATATTAGTTTTTTCAATTATTTTCAATGATGACTTTAAATATTATTTGAGTCTAAGAAAATTTTATTTTTAACCCATTCAATTTGAAATTTTTTAAATAATAAAAAAAAATTTCGTTAATTATTAGCAATATTTGACCGTTAATTTATAACAATCCATTATAAACAACTATTAAAAACTATAAAAATTTGAACAGAATGGTTCAAAATAGAAAGCCTTGAATTGTTAAAATTGTAACGAGTTAACTTTGAACGCTACAAATTTAATTTAAAAACAGATTCAAAATTAATTTAAAACTTGAAATTATTTTTAAGAATTTGAAAGACGATGCAGATTTTTGAAGATTTAAAAAAATGAAGCTTTTTGAGAATTGTAAAATATTTAAAAAGAATAACAAAAATGGTTGTGATTGCTAAGAAAATTGTAAATGATTTTTTATTTCGAAAAATTAATTTTAAGTGAGTATTTGAAAAGATATTAAAAATTAAAAAAAAGTTACATGATATAGATTTTTACAACTTAACCAACTCTTAAAAAATTATATATTTTTATACAGATTTTTCCTTATATTTTGTAAACTAAATAATGACTACATCTGTTTAAGAAAACGACAATAGGTAACATGGATAGATTTATAATACAAATATTTACTTTATTGTTTTTATTTTAAACAATATCAAACACTAAAGAAAAACTTTGACAATTTTTTGATAATTCACGTTATCATTTTATCAGTTATTAAAATTCAAATATTCACAACATTGTCAAAATCTCGTTTGGATAAAAACTGAATTATTTGGTTGAAAACTTAATTATTTTGTTGTAAATGCAACTATATTGTTAAAAGTTAAAATCATAATTCTTGGGTGGAAACTTCGATTATTCACTTAAACTTGAACTACTTAGTAACGTCTGCGAAACCATGCTGAACTAGTCCGAAAAAGGGGCTATGTAAGCGGAACGCCTACTCTACCACAGTTAGAACAAGCTGGCAACAGAGAAAGAGAGGCGACAATAAGACCAACCGCGGGCAGGCATCCAATAGAGGAAGAGCGATGCTTTATGACCCGGAGAAACATCTGTAATATCCCACCTGGGGTTACGGCGCGAACGCCGATCTTATTCAAAATTTAATTAGAGTTTAATTGAAATTTTAATTGAATTGAAATTAATTAAAT
>NC_046663.1:98133205-98139494 GCF_010883055.1 Belonocnema kinseyi | reverse complement strand
GATGTGAGAACTGCGCAAAAGGTTTCGACGACGCCAACAAGCTTCGTGTACTTAATATACTAGCTACAATCATATTCTATATCTATTTGAATATGCGCGCGGGTAACTACTAAAGATTGACTACACCTGTTCATTCAATTACTACACGTGACGGTCCAGTACGTCACACATCAACACCAAGGTTTCTCTTAAGCCTAAAGATCTGGTTGAAATGGATGACGAGCTTCGTGGACATTTTTCCGGAGAATCCGACCGCCAAGGTTCGAAAGTTCGCGCGCGAACTCCGGACCTGTTATCACACAGTTGACAAGTCAAAACTGCTGACCATCAGGCAGCATATTATTGAGAGAATACGGATACTATCTGACGCTAAGAGAAGTCTAGAGCGGAGGGAGAGGTGGGTCAGAGAAAATCAATAGTTTCTCTCCGGCCCATCTCGACTCTCCCAAGACCCTTCAGTTACTGTCAAACACCCACCCAAACCAGAGAAGGTCGGAGTATTTTGGAGAGAAATCTACGAAGTGCAGCATAGATTGGACGAAGACTCAGAAAATATAAATAGCTTCAAGGAGTTATGTGTTGCCGGGACCAGATTGTATCAAAACCTTCTGGTGGAAGAAGTTTTCTTAAACCCATCAGCATTTGGCCCTTATTTTCACCTCATATTTGAAGTCGGAAGAGCCGATTTCGAAGTTATTAGTGGAAAGGCGCACAATACTCCTGCCGAAAATAGGCAACTTAGCTGACCCGAATAATTACAGGCCAATAACTTGTCTGAACACACTTTATAAGATATTCACAGCTATCCTAAATGACAGGATTGTTCGGGCAATTGAACCTGTGTGGCAAGAAATATATGAACAACGAGGCTCAAAGAAAGGCGTAGCCGGATGTCGGGAGAACCTGCTCATCGATAGATGTGTCTGCAAAGATGCAGCATTCTACCAGCGTGACCTATCGATGGCCTGGATTGATTATCGGAAAGCCTTCGATTCGACCTCCTATAGACTTATCATCTGTCTTTTGGAAATCTTAAAGGTTCATCCGCAAGTAGTTAGGTGCATAGAGAGATTGATGCCGCTTTGGAAACCCAGATTTACCATCTCATCTGGAAAAAATCGTGCGACAACTAACAAGGTCACCTTTCAGAGAGGTGTCTTTCAGGGCGACACCATGAGCCCACTCCTCTTTTACCTTATATTATTGCCACTATCTCTAGCACTTCGCCATTCTGATAGGTACTTGTGCGGCAAACCTACAGATCGAAAGTACAAGGTCACTCATGTATTTTACATGGACAATCTTAAGATCTATGCTAAAAACAAAGAGCACTACATCTAGCTCTAGGGATTGTCGAACGATATACTAAGGAACTTGGAATGGAAGTTGGGTTAGACAAATGTGCCAAGCTTTATTTGAAGCGAGGAAATCTTAACGGCATCGCTGAAGATCCTGAACTCGTTAATAGAAGCGCTATACGACACCTTTGCGCTGGAGAGACTTATACATACCTCGGCGTGCCACAAAGCCGCATTCAGGATGTGACATCTATAAAGGATACTCTCCGAAGCAGATACAAACGTCTCATCCGACAGATTTGCTCTTCCGAACTGTCGGCGAGGAACAAAGTATCTTCAACGAACATGCTTGCCGTCCCGGTACTACTCTATTAATTTGGAGTAGTTCCATGGACGAAGAACGAGCTCAGATCCCTTGATATCGGGACAAGAAAGGTTATGCACATGAACAAAAGCATGCATCTTATGTCTTCCATTCCGCGACTGTACATCTCACGCCGTCAAGGTGGTCGCGGAATATTGAGTCTTGAATGTATTCACAACAGGATTATTCTGGGTACAGCACATAGAGTTGTAAATGGAAGAGACCCTCTTCTTAAAATGGTCAGGAATCACGAAGAAGTGGGCAAAGGAGCGTTTCTGTACAAAGCAGCGGAGGAGGCTGCTGAAACACTAGGACTTGACTTCAGTATTAGGGGTGAACAAAATGCATCAAATCTTATCTGTCTCGAGTACTCACTCCTGAAAACCCGGATTAAGAAAGCACGAGAGAAAAAATTTCGTGAACAGCTCATCGATAAGAGGATGCACGGTATCTTCCACAGAAATGTGAAGGATCAGTCAATGTCTTGTGAGCTAACGTTTGCTTTCCTTAAATCGCCCGGATTGAAGTCTGGTACGAAGGGTTTCATTTTTGCATACCAAGACGGTGTCATTTCCACTTTAACATACCGTCGCCACATTTTGAACCAAGACATTCCCGATGATAGCTGCAGGGCGCACCCTGCACACCCCGAGCATTTAGCTCACATACTATCTAGTTGTCCAACTCACGCGAGAACGACCGACATTCAAAAGCACAATGCGGCACTAAGAGTGCCTTATTACCATCTCTGTCACTCTTACGGCATTAAACTTAATATCGCTCCTCTAGATGCTCCTAGGGAAATCGAGTCAATTGTCGAGAATGGGAAGTGCCGCATATACTGGAACTTTATATTCTCAACAATTGTTTCTGTTAAACTAATCGTCCTTATCATCAACGCTCTTGGAGGTGCCAAGCTTTCACATGCTAATGGCCTAAAAAGCATCTCTGCGTGTCAACAATATGCTAAAACACTTGCGGGAAAAATGCAGAAGGCGCTAGTCCTTGGGTCGCTCCGTGCTCTTAGGGTGCACGAGGCTTTTGCTGGATCGTCGTATTGATTCCTTTACAGACTGTAACCACCTATCTCACGGTTGTGAGACGTGGTTGTGGCTGAAATTTTACTGCGATTTCGCTGGGAGCGGGTGCAATTTTCCAGATTAGCACGAAATCCTGTGGTTGTCCTTATGGCAAATTTTTAATTATATATATAATAGTATAGATATTTATATCATTTATATTTAATGCTTGAAATAACATAACCTCAAAATACACGCACATAAAGAGACGCGCGAAGTATTCAAATCATGAGAATCGCCAGCATCGAAATCTGGAAATATTAAAATCCCAATCTCTTGTTTTTATTTCAAAGCAGTTAGCAGATCGAGATATAAATAGAACCGCCGAAGTGTTCCGACCGGCAATCGACCACCTTCGAGTTTTCTAATTAAGAAGAAGAGAAATGGGTTGCGCGCGCAACTCAGTCATGTACATCGTCTCCTACTATTTTTGACACGGACAAGACCAGTGATGGTATTGGAGTAAGCGTCGTTTCAAATCTGGGATCACTGAGTGGGACCACTAGTCCGATATTGCTACCATGGCACATGCGGCTGGTAAGCTAGGAGGCCAATTTCGCTCTCCGTGTGCCTCTTGAATTTCACGAGAGTCGATGAGAACGCTGCGAGAGTCTACACTTAGTGTCACTGAAATTTTTCTCTATTGTTCTCTCCTGTTTTATTATTAAACAAAATATAAACAAGTGATCCAAAAACCAGCGCTGGCCAGCAAAATAGACCAACATTTGGATGCAGTATGCAAAAAAGTAGGAAAAAATCGTATGCAGTAGGCCGGGTAGCTCGGTAGGCTTCAAGGCAGGGTTACCGCTGTGAGCATGGGACTACTTTTGTTGACCTATTATTAATGCCTTTCATTATTCTGGGATTGAGACCTGTTACAATAACTGAAGCTATAAAGGTATGACACAATTAAATTTAAATGAGCTGAATCAATTTCGTGATATAATTTTAGAAATATGGAAAAAAAGTTCAAAAAAATCGGTTAATATTTTCACTAAATTTATCCAAGAAAATACATTACTGGACCACTTTGCTGCGTAAAAAAGTGCAATAACTTTTGAAGTTTTTAAACGAGACACAGGTTGTCAAGTGTCCCCCCTTGGGTTTAAGTATTATGAAAAAAATTTGAGGGTGCGGCGGCCCTACCGCTCCCCAGAAAGAGTGAAAAAAGTTTGGGAATCGCTACATTAAGCTACGGTCTGAAATCTCCACTCTTCTCACCCTATCTTTCATCTATTCATATACCTCCCTTTCCCTCTCAATCAGGCCTCTCTCCCTTCCACGCTCTTCCATCGCCACCCACAACCTCCCCCTATACACCAAAGAAAACGCGCCTTTAAGTTTCACAAAGAACGCGTACACTTTCGACCCCTTCTTTGCTAATCCCGTATCCACTACGTGCTGAAACACAGTTTAATAATATATAAACAAATAATGTCATAACATTGGTCGTTTCATCAATGCGAAGTATGCTATCATTAAAAAAAAATTTCATTAGTACTTAACTCAAATATTGTAAAAAAAATTTATATGCAAATTCTTGATTGTTTTACTTTCTCAAAGAACACAATTTAAAAAATAGAAATGCTATGATTGATCATTCGTCATAGATAGTAATAAAATACTGAAATAATTTAACACTTAATAGTTGTTATATCAGATGTTAAGTTGTTGACCAGGGAGTAATAATATTATTTAATTTGTTAGTTACTGAAATGACTCCGCCTGCTGGACGGACTTAAATATAGATTGAAATTATTGTTGACATTGAAAAACACACACTTATCACATGCCGTCCAGCAGACGGAAAGCTTTAACATATAGGTCCAAAATTTCGTAGAAAGAAGTATTTTATGCTGATGAGGACTGTCGACGTACAGTCGAAACGTCTACCATATATGTACTGAGAATCCCTCAGACATAATTTCAATAAACTGACCAGTAATTGACTGAAATTTTGACTTCCATCTACAAGAATACTTAATAGTTGTCTTAGCAATTTTATTAACAATTTCTCAGTGTTGCTTTTTCTCTCACAACAAATTAGATTGATTTTTGTGACCAGAACTGATTGCATTATTGTTTTCAAAAACATTTTTAAGCTTGAAGCTCTATGAAACTTAAATAGTTCTTATTGTTCAAACAACGATTTCTATAAACAAATGTACAAATCAGATATTTCTCTGTAGGAAAAACATTCGAATGCTCCATGCAATATAAAATATCAAGTTTGGGTGATTCTGTATAAAGAATCAGGTTTCAGTTATCCATATTGGAATCAAGTCTGCTTTTTGACAGATTGATTTTTGCAATAAAATACAAAACACACTGTTCTGCAGCACCTATTAAAATATTAACGAAATCTTGCAAATGTTAAATATTACACAGAACTAATTAAAATTTAATTACGTACTAATTTAATTACGTTTATGTTTTATTTTACTTTGACTTTAAAAATGTACAGGAAACCAACTGTCATCGTTTCTCAGGAAAAGTTGTTCCAGTTGTAAAAAAACACAACAATTGAGGATTAAAAGTCTGTCTAATTCATTTGGCAGCGTTCTTTATTTTTACCTGGATTATTTCTATTTGCTCTTAGGATAAAATTTTTTTTTTGTAATGTCCAAAAAAAGATGCGTTCCAAATTTTAGCCATTTTGATTAATATTTACCCCTTATACTCACCATTTAAATTTTTCCATTAGATTTACAACCGGGTGGAAATTTAAGTCGGGGGCTGGACAGTCTACGGCTGGAGAGCCCGGCTTTAAGTCGGGAGCTGGCCGGGGTTTCTAGTCGGAATCCGACCAGCATCGTCACGCTGCGTTGGCCAGCGTCCGGCCATGTAGCATGGCCGGGAGCTGGCCAGGGATTTCGACCGTGGCCCGAACAAGATTAATTGCTGCTCTACTGGATATAAATAATTCGTGTTTCAATTGTATGAAGAGCATCTGTCACTGAGTTACGGGATCAATTTGATTCTTTTTTACTGTAGAATTGGAGCATATTAATATATAAAATTCCACACGCCCAGCACACATGCAACATTAACTATTTTCACGTAGTCTTTGAGAGACAAAAAAGATTTAAAAAATAAATATTAAATGATTGCGAGTATTTTGACTTTAAATATTAATATTCCTGTTTAGAGTAAATACATATATTACATTTTTAAACATTATATTACAAAGAAATTTCTAACGCTGCGGGGTTTCGAACCTACATATATCTATACCTAAATCTAACGCCTAGCAGTCGGGAGTGCTAACCACTGCGCTAAACCGATCAGTTGAAACTCGTTCAAAATGCCATCCTCATAAGCTACAGTTCAGAAAAGTTAAAGGACCTAATTTTAAGTACTTTTTTCTAATTATTTATTATTATGCGGCGTTATGTAAATATAAAATGCACGTACTTTTAACAGGAATATCAGTAAAATACTTTTTAAATTAATACGAGGGTAGTTCAATAAGTCCTTAGAATGAAGTATAAAAACAATTTTTTTTGGGTAAATTTTTTTTTTATTTTTCAACATAATCTCCTTGGAGC
>NC_046663.1:98121513-98133105 GCF_010883055.1 Belonocnema kinseyi | reverse complement strand
TAGTCGGGAGTGGTGCTGACTGAAAACAGATGATTTGGAGCGATTCGCGCGCCATCTGTTGGTCATTCTAAGGACTTATTGAACTACCCTCGTAATTTAAATCGATTACAATTTTTCTTCGCGTGATATTTTGTTTTTTCCCGTTTTAATCTATTTGACAGTTTTTAACAATGACAAGAAATGTAATTTTTTATGAACATTCAAAATTTTCAACGACGGGACTCAGCAATTCAATCGTGAACGTTGAAAATTTCTTAATGATAAAAGTTTTTTGACTTCGTGTAAGGTTTGGTTTTTAGGTGTTTTATACTATTTTACAACGTTGAAGATTAATATAAAATGTTTTTTTTTTCTGAATTTTTGCAATTTTTCATAAAGATGGAACTTAGAATTTTTTTCTTAAAAAAAAACTGTTCAAATTTTAAAAAATTGTCTTCGAATTTTTGTCACAAAATGCATGGTTTGAAAGTCTGAACTCATGAAACCTTAAAATTTGTGGTGTGAAAAAGATATTCGCCCAATATATTTTCACGCGTGGAACATCCATGCGGGTATACACGTCCATTTTTTAATGTAATCAGAGAAAGTAATTAAGTTATAAACAAAAACAAACATAGCCCGGCCAGTCCCCGACCAGAAACCTTGTTATATCAGGGCTAACCTGGGCTATTTCCACACGGGCATGAGGGAATATATTCAAAAATAAGAAATTCACATAACTCTCTCAGTTTTCGTTGAAATTTTTCATCCATCGACGATTGAAATCTTCTCATAAAGCCAAAAAATTAGCTTAAAGTAAAATAAAAATGATCAAAATGGTATTTTATATAGTTTTCAGCAATAGTCACCCAAGCTTTGTTAGACTAAATTTTGAGGACTATAAAGCAGGTAACGATAGAAAATTCGAAAATATTGAATATTTCAGCTGATCATATATGACAAAATCGAGGATAGTAAAATTTGAAAAAAATATTATAATTTTGAAGAAACTGTGGAATAGTCGATGATAAGGTAAATGTGCCAGTCTTCGTCAATGCATGAGTTGTCGGTAGATGAGCATTATTTTACTTGTAGTAAGCTGTTGTGTTCTTCGTTCTCAGCAAAAATGTTTTTTCCTAAGCGCTATTGCCGATCACTCACACATCAAAGTGCTGATAACTCAAGTAGCCAGATTTCTGACTTGCCGATAACCCATGCACTCTCGTATTTATAACTTCGAACTTCTTATAATATTCAATTTAATAGGATATGTTACAAGTAATAAGTAATTTACCTTTCTAAAGATACGTTTTATTAGATGAAACCCATTTCTTAAGCTTTAAATATGTTTGATATAGTTTTTTAAGCATTTGAAATCTGAAATTCGCCTTAAACTTCTGATAACTGGCACACTTACCTGACATCAAATTTAAAAAAAAAACAATATTGCGAAAAGTTATATAGCTGCAACGACTGCCGATTGGCATTCCTTAAACTTTTGAACAATATAGATACCGAGCTCGAGAATAGTCGAATGAAAATAGATTTTTGCTTACGTTTTACAATAACAATTTTAATATTCTTTGAACTTTCAATTGTATTTTAAATTCAGATTTATCACAATCTTGAATTTTTCAAAAGTTTTACTGTTACCGACTTGTTGATCAATATAGAAACTAGCATTTCTATAATATTAGGTTCTGTCATTTAGAGTTTTTCAGTTTGAGAGGAAGTACTCTTTAAATTTGAAATAGTAAAAATTTCACTAATTGTATTAGCGATTGAATGATTCACGGCTGAAATAGTAATTTTTTGGCTTTTCACTCTGGAATTAGTGGTCTTCTACTGTCAAAATAGTGATAATTTCACTATCTCCAATTAGTGTATTTTATTTCACTATTATTTAGTGGTTTGATTCACTATTTAGTTAGTGAAGTCGAGATCGAAGCCGTGATAACGGCTAATGATGGACTCGCGCCAACCCGTGCTCACGTCTCGTTTACATTGTTTTCATCGTTTACATTTGTCAGTTTGCATCATTTTTCTTTCTACGAGCGTAAACAAATTTTAAGCACAGGTTAGTATTATTTTTCGGTTTATTATACTGTCGTGTAGTTTCCCAGTTAATAGTGTCCTCATTATGTTGCGTTATGTATATCGACACGAAAACATTTGCTACAGAAAATGAGCTCTGTGTTCGTTTTGAGGTTCTGAAATTCAGCTTACCATTTATTTCTATAGAAATAAATAGAACGCTGAATTGAGATTTTTCTTTAGTAAGTACAGTATCAACATAAATTAATTTAATTTTTAAATATACATTATAGTTTACTTCTATAACTTGTATTGTAATATAGTTTACTGTTGGGGTTTAGTGTCGTGGTTTATTGTTATTGATGATTTTAAATGAATTTATTATTAGGTATTGGTTACCCTAAGGTATATGCGTCATCCACGCCGAACTGTCCAATGAGTTTTAGGAGTACGACAGCCTAACTGCGAAAGAGTTAGCCAGAGCTCTAAAAGAGGATCAGGATGTCATGATTGATTTTGACTAATTAATTAGTGATTTTCCACTATTTAATAGTAGATACTTTACCTCTCAAAACCACTATTTTCTTAGTAAAATTTCACTAATTGATTTAGTAAAATATTTTCACTCATTGAATTAGTAGTTTTTCACCAATTCGTAGTGACCTACCTCTAGCTAATTCAATTAGTGAAATATCACTATCAAATAGTGAGATTTCACTAATTCAGATTTATAGAGTAATTTAATGTGCTGCAGAATAAGGTGCTGTATCTAAAGTGCTCTCCTACTGAAAATTCCTATATAGGAACCTACATAGGATGCTATATGTTTCACCTATAGGTGCCACCTATAGGAAAGGACAGAGGATCCTATATAGGTGCCTGTATAGGACACTCCCTAATAAGGTACCTAATAGCACCTAACTGATGGTACCTAACTAATGATACCTCATGGTACTTAATGGTACGTATGTCTCTAGGTGCTCCTGGAGGACCAAAAATGACCAAAAATGATGTAGGATCCTATATACGATCCGATGTAGATTCCTATATAGGAACCTATATAGGAACCTATATAGGAATTTTCAGTAGGGTCTCAATTAAAGCGATATAAACCACGTGGTTGCTTTAGGGGAAGGGGGGTTCTACGAAAGGCCACGGTGGACCACTTGGGGGGAGGGGGGTCACGCGTCCGAGCAACGTGGTTTTATATTCAGGTGTAAAAAAAAATAATAAAGCGCATAGCTTACTTCTTTTTTGAAATAGCGTGCGGAGTCCTAAATTCGATCCCTGCGAACAAACCGAGTGCCCCTTCCCCAAATCTTTTTGTTTGTTTACATTAGTTGACAAATCGAGGCAAGAAAATTCTGGCCGCAACCACTTGCGTGGTTGCTACCACTCATACTTTTTTGTTTTATTTTCGTTTTACAAGAAAAAAAACCACGTGGCAAAGTGTTGCAGTTTAAAATTCTAGAGTTTAAAGTGCGCTCATTTGAAGTACAGCAATTAAATACAGCAATTAAAAGTTGTATAGATTTAAGTGATACAGTTTCAAGCAGCCCCATGCATCGCCCCCACTTTTTTGTTCTCTTAGCATCCGGAGGGGTATCGTAGTTCAAATAAATCTAATAGATGATGCTCCGATCAGGTAAGCCTGTTTTTTGCATCATTTGCATTGTTTTGTATTGGCAAAGCCGGCAAATTTCGTATTAAAAGTGATTTATTTGAGAAAAATATGTCAAATTGAAAGTTTAAGTTATAAGAACTTGTAGCCGAGTCAATTATTTATTGTGTTCAGAGTTTTTTCTAATTGATAGTGCAAAATAATGGGATTAAAATGTGTAGCCCCGGGTTGTAAGTCTGGCTATACCAGCAATTCGAAGAAGTTTCATTTTTTTCTTGTGTCAAAAGATCCCAAAGAAATTAAACGGTGGCAACAGGCTATTCGCAGAGATGGCAGAAATACAGTTTGTGAGCAACTCTTTTGGGAAAGTAACATAATTTAGAAGGCAGAAGTTAAACGCCCAGACGGAAGTGGTCCACTGTATGTTAATTTCGTTTCTTATTATTTTTCTATATTTATTTTGTTTAACTGAATGGTTTTTAACAATCTAAATGAATTATTAATAAAAAAATATTTCGTAGGAAAGATCACAAATATTTATAATAACTCATATGTAGTTAAAAATTTGTTTTAAAAATATTTTATAGGTATAAAAAAAACGTTTATACTGATGAAAGAAAATCATCTATAACAAAACTCGTGGTATTTTAAACTAAACAGAAAAATTTTCAACTAAAATGATGATTTTTTAACCTAAAAGATGAATTTTAAATTAAAGGAGACATTTTCAAACAAATATTTAAATTTTAAACTAGAAAGAAAATGTTTTAACAGAATATGAACTAGTTACATTTTTAGTAAAAAAGTAACTTTCATCTTTACTGGTGAATTTTCAAGTAAAATGGTGTATCATCAAATGGAATAGTTAAATTTTAAACACAAATATGAGTTTTTAATTGAACAATGAATCTTCAACTGAAAAAGTTAAACTTTCAACAACAAAATATGTTTTACTAAAATAAGTCAATTGTCAATCAATACTTAAATAATTAAGTTTTAAGTTAACAAAATCAATATTCAACCTAAAAAGACGAATTTTAAACTAAAAAGACCATTTTTCAACCAAAAATTGAACAATTAAATTCTCTTTCAAAAAATGAATTTGAAATAAAAATGATGAATCTTCAATTTAAACAAGTTAATTTTCAACAAACGAGTTTATTTTTCAGCTAAGTAAATTTATGCGTACCCTAAAAGATGAATTTTCAACTAAAATGATGAATATTTCACTGGTAAATACTTAAATTCTTAAACAAAAAGAAGAATTTTTAAATAAGAAGATTAACTTTAAAAGAAAAAACTCATTTCCTACCAAAAAAGTCGATTTTTTAACAACATACGCGAATTGTTCACGAAATAAATAAAATTTAATTTAAAAAAGCGAATTTACATCCAAATTGTTTTATCTTGAACTAGAAAAGGTCCATTTTTTACCCGAAATAGTTAAATTCTATACGGGAATATTAAAATTTTTAGATAAAAAATTGATTTTCGACAAACTAGTTACATTTTTAAAAAGAGATCAATTTTAAATTAAAATGATAAATCTTCCAACCAAATTAATTTTTAACAAAAGAGTTCAGCTTCTAACCGCAAGTAAATGAATTTTCTAAAAAAAAAGCTAAATTCTTAACGAAAAATGTAGAAAAAAAATATATATTGTAATTTAGAAATATTTCCTTTTCGAAGGAATACTTCTACCCTAAAAACTACTTGAAGCATTCTCTTTTTTTAAACTTCGGAAGAAGGGAACTGGGATTTTTTAAACTCCTTTTTCCTGAATCTCAGTTTTATTTTTTTTTAATTCCCCTTCTATGTCAAAAATTCCCTGTCCCAAGGGAAATTTAATTTCTTTACTGAAATTCCCTGTCCTATAATAAAAACAATAACTATTTACAATCATATAGTCTGAAACTGTAGACAAAGCAAATTAACTATTTTTTAATTCAATTTTCGGTCATTTCGTGGTTTTTTCCAAGTCTTTCGTTTGCCGCTCAAGTCGTCACTCTGGTTATAAACAAATTCTATATAAATATATACTTTTAGAGAGTGGAAATGTATAGATGAATTGATAAAAGAGTAAATTATAAGGCTAATGATTAATGATTAAATATTGTTATTACTATTATTTTTATTATTATTATTATTATTATTAGCCAAGTAATATTATCAATCAATTTTTTTAATTTGCAACAACTACAGTTGTTTATAAAATTATTTAATTAATTACATTAGCAAAATAAACAATGGAAAAATATGAATAAAATTCAAACTGTTTTCAGAATACTCATCGTTATATTCAATTTTCCTAATATTAAATTACATGTTTTGATGCATTTTTTGGCTAACTAGTTACAGCTGCTCTTATTGTTACTGAAAACGTTGTTATTCCTATTATATTCATAAAAAGTATCAAGTTTTTAATGAATTTTTGTAATTTTGCTATACATAACAATGGAAAAACAGGCTTCCCTGATCGGAGCACCATCTATTGGATTTATCGGAACTACTTTACCCCTCCGATTGCTAAAATGACAACTACTGCATACACATACACGGGCGACGCATAGGGCTGATTTCAAGTGATGTCGTTTAAAATTCTGGAGTTGAAAGTGATGCAAATTAAAGTACTGTAGCTTAAATAGCAGTAGCTTAAATTTCTGCAGCTTAAAGTCATGAAGTTTAAAGTGATGCAGCCTAAAATTCTGTGGTTTAAAGCGTTTGCGTTTTAAAGTTCTAAAGTATAAAGTGGTACAATTTTATAAGCAATATAGTTTAAAGTGCTGTAGTTTAAAGTGATGTATTTTAAAATGCTGCATTTTAAAGTTTTATGGTTTGTATTTCTGCAGCTTAAAGTTCTGTAGTTTGAAATCCTGCAGCTTAAAATGATGCAATTTGAATTGCTGCTGTTTAAAGTGCTGCACTTTATATTGCTGCAGTTTGATGATGTGCTCTTTAATTTGTTGCAGTTTCAAGTGCAGCAGTTTAAAATGCCGCAATTTGAAGTTCTGAAGTTTACTACAGTTTAATATGCGATTAATTAATACTGGTAAACAAATATAAAAAAATCAATCCAGTATTTACCAGAAAAATTTAACACGAAATTATTATTATGAATTATTATAGTTTTTGTCTTAATTTTAAGATCGTTATAGCCCAATATTAATAATAAATATTATTATTATTTGACACAGCAATTGAGCATTGTTTTATCAAAATATTACACAAGATTTTAACATTAATGGTTAGCTTGTACTAATATTTTGTTACTAACTATGGCTTATCTTTGCACTTGCTGTAAGAGTAAAGGGAAATTTTGTATTCTATTACAAAATTATATAGTTAGGATTTTGTAAATAAAAATCATTTATATTGATTAAGTTAACTATGTATATTTTTTTTATTCAATTCAATTTCCAAACTTTTGGCCTACTGAGTTCATTTCAGCATGTGTCCTTAAGATAAAAATAAATATTGATGAAATGGGCAGCTTTGACAAATTTTTTTCACTGAGAAACAAAATTTTTTAAATCACAAAAGTGTTTCCAAAATATAGATGTTGGTCAATTACGAACAGTAAATTCAAAATGAGCATGCCCGTCTGGCAAAGAAAAATTATAAATTGAAAAATATTACCAGTTTTATCACTTTCAATATTTTAAAGATGAGAGCCCAAAGCCATAAATTACTACATGATCTTATAATTAAATTTTAATAATCATAAATCATGTTCACATTTGTCAAGAGCTTTTATTATTCATTTACAAAACAACGCTGGATGCGCAAACAATAATAAAAGGGAGGAATATATGAGTATACAGTTAATAATAAAATAACGATAATGTAATACACAATAGTATCTCGTACAATCATTGCGATAAAATACTTCACAGATTTTCGAGGCCTGAGGAAAACTTTTACTCTCGGTCCTGTAGCGTGTCCTTAAAAAAACGCAGTTTTCACCAAAAATAAGTTCACATTTTTAATTGTGAACTTCGTTCTCTAGATACTTTCCTCATTTATCAAACTCTGAATTTAATTTTTTGTAAATAGCGTAACATAAAATTCTTATTCTTATTAAAATCTTTGTTTTCCTCATCTGGGTAAAGAAAATATTAAGAAATCGAAAAAAAAACTGGAAAAAGAAGATCTGTATGGAATTAATCGAGAGAACGATGGCAAGTCACGATTTCTTTTGCCCTTTGAAAGGATCTGTTTCTTCTGAGTCTCGCGTAATACTGAACAATCGCTTCGAGATACTAAGCCACCTACAATAATCATAACGGTAGTTACAATAATACGCAATATAGTAAGAACTCTAATATTTTGTATTATAATGATAATAAAGTAACGTCATCGTAGACGATTATGTGTGTGTTTCATTTTTTTGTCTATACATAAAACTCTCTGCTCTTATACATATTATATATTCATATAAATCTAAATATAATATGTATTTATAATGCTCATATATTTATATATAATATATTCGTTCTAACGCAATAAATAACGTCCACGCTCCGTTCGAATAGAATAAACTTCATAATAATGTTTTTTATAATATTCGCTCGTCCTCACGTTTCTACTTCTCCTATTTTTCTTCTCTTCCTTCCCAATCCATATTTTTTTCCTATCCTCTTTCTTTTCCAGCTTCTGTATTCCACTTATTTAACCTTTTCTTTTCTCAATTCCCACTTAATAAATTAAACGACCGATCGGGTACAATAAAACTGACAAATCAACCAAACAATTCACAACAATTTTCTCTACAGTGAGTCTAATCCAACTACTACTCTCGTTTCCATATATTTTTACTTATGCTTTGTTTACTATCTGGATTAATTTATCATTTATACAATTTTTATTCTGGGCGGTTTTTTCACACAACACCAACGAAACGAGTCACGCCGCAAGACAGAATTGTAGAGAAAGAATCGGTGGAAGTTTATCTTTTCAGAATTAATTCTAATCAATAGCAATTGAATTTGACACGAGTTTCAATTTCTTCGATTCCACTGATATTTTTCTCAAATTCTTTTCTTTTTTCATTCATACTATAAATCTTATTATTAGTTTAAATCAATCACGCCCTGAATTAATATGATTAATATTCCTAGCGGACTGCGTGAACAAAACGCTTACGTAATTGCGTAACCGTTAGAAAAAATATGGATCGTACTATTCACTGAGCCCGCTAGGGCATATCTTCATCTATTTTCACAATTATTCACAATTTCACATATATCTCAACACTTTTTTTAAATTTGTTTAAACATTTATTTTTATTTTAAATTATTCATATGTTAACAAATAAAATATTAAAAGCTGTGTGCGGCAACCCAACGCTCAATATTGTGCGTCGGGTTGCTGGACACAGTTTTTAATTTAAAAAATTGTTTACACGTGAACAAATACAAATAAATATAAATGTGTAAAAAGATAAAAGTAGTTATATGTGAAATTGTAAATATATGTGCAAAAGTACGAAAATATTCCCTAGAGGGCCAAGTGATGGCCATGCTGCTACTTTACGTTAGACAATTGTGTAATCAGCCTAGCGGACTGCGTGAACGAAACGGTTTTGCAACAGCCTGCCTATATAGTGATCGTCCCGTTCGTGATTTATGTATTCAAAAATTACAAGTTTAAATATGTTTGGGGCAACCCGACGCACACTATTACACATCGTTTTACCGCATGCAGCTTTTAGTTTTTAACGCATTAATTAGTACCAATAGTACAATAAATAATTTAAAAGATAAAAAAAGTCTTAAATTACATGCAAAATAGTGAATAAACATGAAAAGGATGAAAACATGCCCTAACGGTCATACGGTCCAAATGCGACGTTCCGTTAACGAGTTCCGCTAGAGAAGATTTGAAAATAATCTTTTACTTTTGTTTAATGAGGACATACTCTTAGACCTAGTTTTATAATAGTATATCAGAAATAAATAGGTTGTCTTTCCCTCTCTCACTCTTTTCTCTCCGTAAAGTAGGTTTTACTTTTGCCCTGATACGTAATAGATCATATCTCTATCTTTCCTTCTCTTCTTCTTGTTCTGCGCCTTCCATTCCCTATAACATTTAAAATCGTGATATTCTCACGCAGTCATCCATGCATTCAAAGTTGAGCGAACAAACGGTCTACTATCGAATTAATATATACTCAGTACTTATGAATCATTCGGAACAAGAGCTCGATTCTCAAAAAGATATTCAGAAATGACCATGCGACGTGGCTGACTAATAAATATTTTTATTCTCGTTTAATCACTTGAAATAGCTATTACCTTCAGTGGTAGTAAACATTTGACAAACATCACAGAAAGGACAATCGAAGTCAGTAAAACTTTAAGAAATCTCTCCAGAATCTTGCAATACTTTCAAGAACAATATTTACATCTGAATTATTTTAATAAATATTATTTTATTGAAATTAGATTTTTAATTTGTAATCACCGTGTTCGAAAATCCGTTGAACAATTAATTACACTGCGTTCTATTAAATTCAGAATATTCAAGTAAATTTGTAGACTTAGAATATTTTCCATTTAATTCATGGCGAAGATAACCTTAATTAGATTTTCTCCATGTACAATAAATTCAAATAATTTTGAAGCGAACTGAATTGACTTCAATTTGAATTCAGGCTTTAAGTCAATCAAGCCGGATAAAAATTAATTCATAGTTAACTTAAGCAGTTTACGTGAAATTAAATTGAATTCTAATTAATTTAAAATAATTCAACCAAATTTAACAGAATTAAAGAGATTTTAGATTAATTTAATATGATTCAACGAAAATTATTACAATCTCATTTGTAGGAAATTAAATTTCAATTAAACCAATTAAAACCATATTTGAATAATATCCATTAAATCAACTTTAATGAAAGTGGCTTCAATTTTGTTTAATTAAATACTAGCAAATTCAACTAATTCAAGTTAATTATCATAAATTATAGTAAATTTAATAAAACCAATTAAATTCTAGTAAATTCAAGTGGATTACAATCGTTTCAATTGAATTTACGTAAATTCAAGGGAATTGTAGTGAGTTTCTTTAATTCTAGTCAATTAAGTTAAATCATGATAAATTCTAGTTAATTCAATGAAATTCTTATCAATTCGAATTAATTGTAATCGATTAAATTAAATTTTACACGATTAAATTAAAATATAGTAAATCCAAGTGAATAGTAATAACTTTAATTGATTTCTAGTAAATTTGAATGAATTCTAGTAAATTCAATTGAGTAACAATAAGTTCTCATTAATTCAATTAAGTGTTTATCAATTCAAGTGAATTGCATTCAAATACAATGAATCATAATCAATTCTAATTCAATTCAATTCTAGTCAATTATTTTTCCAATCACTTTTATAGTTTATTAGATACTTTATGTCAGGAACACACAAAAAACCATCTCTACACAACTACACACTATGAACTTTATTTCTCACATTGGCATTAGTATTCGATATTTATCGATATTTGATATTTAAAATCACTTTGCCGCTTAAATTGAATGTCACACAATCAGAAAAATTGTACCGTGAAAAACGAACATGGTCAGACAAAAACCCCTTATTATTTACATATGTTTTATCAAGTGCAATTTTATAATTCCATAAGCAGATATTTCGGCATTTCGTCTCTATTTTCGAGTTTCAATTTCTTAAAAATTCTGAAAAAACTTTTCAAATTGAGAACAAATTTACAGTATTTTGGAAAATAAAAATTGAAAGCATATTATAGAAACTGGAAGCATAATTTACAATAAATGTTTTACTGAGATCAATTGTCTGTGAGCTTCTTATTTTGTGAGCTTATCTCGCTTTTTCACCCTCTATGTAGATCAATAACAGCAACGTTATTCAGCAATTTTATTAATTTTATATATAATATATCTGCTTTAATACTTAATATTGATTCGCAATTGACTCTATGTTTTA
>NC_046663.1:98089261-98121413 GCF_010883055.1 Belonocnema kinseyi | reverse complement strand
GATATTTTAATGAGCTAAGTCCGTTTTCTTCAATTTTAATTCTTTTCAATTCAATCTAACTTTTGATCACTCTCTCTTGCATTATCTTTCACACTTTCTTTCCGGCGATTCAAATATCCTCATTTGTTTAACTATCTGCCGTTATTCCGGATAAAGTTTCTAGAAAGATAGAGAAAACGGAGTGAACGAAAAAGTTTATATTCTTTACAAATTTGTATGAAAAATGCAGAAGTTTAAATTTTCTATTAGTATTATTAGAACTTTGATAACAAATTTATAAGTCTTAGCTTTCCTGAATCCTTCTTTTGCTAAACGATAATACAGAGAGAATAGAAGAACTTTTCATATTTACAATTCTTAGAAGGCCTATATTTAATTCGTATCGACTAGATTAAATCTAATTTGAAATTCGTGAGTTCGAAAACAATAATGATAAACGTTTTCTAATCAGTCATTCACTTTTTTTTTGCTATTGAAATCATCGAATAATCATGATTGCAATAAAATTAACGGCCTTCATGATTGTCGATTCACAGTAAATTGGCGTATAAACTTTCAATTGTTTGGTCTTGAGGAAACCAAAATATTTGGGTCGACTAAGACACTGCAACTACTCAGTTTTTACTCTCCGCTAAATAATAAAAATAAAAATAAAAATAAAATGTAAAGTTAATATTAAAAGTTAGATTGAAATTAATATTTTAAATCATTATTAAAAATACTCTTCCTTCAGTAAATAAAACCTAACAATTACCCAAACTAATTTAAGCACATATATACAAATACAAATTTAACGAATAAGAACAGTATGTACAAAAATTATTTTTACTTGAAGCAAAAATAAATGAAATCACATATTAAGAAACTTGAATGTCAGCTGACACGATCTCTAAAGCAATTATTCACTTTCGTGCATTTTTATTGAAACTTCTTACTATCGGAAAAGAGAATGTTGGGTCAAATTAAAGATCAATGGCTTCCAAGGCGTTCGACATGTCGTGACATTTTTTCTGCTTGAACTGACTGACATTGAATCGACGAGAAAGTGATCTCGAAATGACTTGATCGAATTCCTCGCTTCATTGACACCAGAACTCAAATCTATCATGAAATCATTACAAGAGAAATATGCATTTCGAAATATCCGACTGAAATGAAACGTTTCGGTACATACTCCCAGAAAAATGGAACGACACGAATCTCCATTCGCCACAACCCAATCGACAATAGAATGGAAATCGTCAAAAATCTCTTATTTACTCACTCATTTTCCACATTATTTATCCACAAACAGTCTTTCGGCTATTATTAATTTTCTCTTGATTTTTATCAGATAAATAAATGTTTTCAATTTCAATTTCAGTCATTTTTATCTTAGATCCAATTTTTCAAATTTCATTTGCGATTTTTAACTTGGAAGCCATTGGGAGATTCAGTTTTTCGAAAACGTCCTCTTAAATTTCAGATTACTCACGAATTGTCATCATTTACTTAACTTACTGTTTAAATATTTAATTACTTAATTATTTCATATCTATTTTATCGCACTTTGCTTTCCATGTAATATGTGCCATGTGTTTATGTTTGTGTGTACATTAATACACAGGTGAAAAATGCATCTCATCATGAGTGAGAGAGAGAGGCAGAGAGAGAGAGAGAGAGGAGAGACAGTTTTCATGCAAAAGAAAAAGGTATAAATTCTAGATGTAGGAAACGAGAGTAGAGTGGTTTTAAAATGCCCATCTAGCAGAGACAATTTAAGGTCATCAAAGCGACTAATTGTGATAAGCAGAGGCGGACTGTTGCCTTAATTACGTGATCATTACAATTTTCACGCCTCCAAATCATCTGATCTGTAACGGAACGTAATCATTATTTACTCAAGATTTTTGTTCTTTCGACAATTTGTTGTCTTATAAAAATAAATTTAAGTTTAGTTCAAGAATAAAATAAATATTAATAGTAGTGTATAAATTAATAACAATTTTTAACTTGACAATCGTAATTTATCAATTAATGTAATGAGTTAACTAAGTTAACTAAGTATCACATTCTCTGTACTTTTTCTATTTAAGTCTATACTATTTTGGGTTATTTTTTTTATACATTATTTTTTGGTGAGAATAAAGTGAGTTTCGACCGAAATAAATTTATTTCTCAAAATAATTTCAATTAAAGCGGTTTTAATCGAATTCACAAGGTCAGAAGTGACAAAAGAATGTATTTGAATTGTTATGATAATTTAAAGAGAATTACAATGAATTCAAAATTAATTTAAAAGCATTTGAGCACACCATTTGAATCCAGTTTGAATGTAAGGGGACTCATTCATTAATATTGGCAACACTTAAATAAACTTTACTTCGAGTCAATTTCAATTGAATTAAAATCCAGTAGACAACATGAATTTAAGTAATTTAAAGTTAATTGAAAAACTTTAATTAAATAATAAAATACAAAAAATACAAAATATGGGATGACTGAAACACACCGGGATATAAAATTTCCGAGTAATAAAATTCTGGAATAATAAAATTCCCGACAGAAAGTTGCCGAATTATAGAATATCCGAACTAGAGAATTCCCTAATAAAAAAATTCCGTAATTTAAACCATTAAATTTTCTATAAACATTATTTAATATTGAAAATACAATGATCAAACGTTTTTATTGAAAAAAATGTTTTTCTCAAAACAAAAATGATTGAAAAAAAGATATTTCTGGATTAAATTTGTTTTTATTATTGTTATTTTAAATTCAAATATTAATTTTAGAAACTTTTAAGTGATATCAAGTTTATTTATTTTAATGCAAGGTCATTTTGAATATCTTCGAAAGATTTTTAAACAATTCAGGTAAATTTAACCAAAGTTCACGGCTTTCACAAAGAAATTTTCTTTCAAACTTTAAAATGAATTCAAATTATTTAAAGTTAATTTAATCTATTACTATCAAAGCGAATTTTTAGTGAATTCTACACAGTGTTTTAAAATTGAATCCTCGGGGTTAAATATTTTTATTTGTTTTAAAACTAATCCTTGCTAAACTGTTGTGGATTCAAGTGAATTAAGTTAACTAAAAAAAATTTAGAGAAATTTAAAGTGAGGTATTTAGATTAAGATTTGTTTTCATTCGCATGTATCAAGTTTTAAGGGAAATCAAAATATTTTCATTACACTCATGTTAAATTAATGCGATTTTAAGTTAATTTTAAATTGACTCAATAGAATCTGAGTGCATTTAATTAATTTCAATCGGGTTTTACTGCATTTTTATCTGAAAGGAAGAAAAATTAAAGTGCATTCAAATCTTATGAACTGAAGGGATTTCCAAGTGAAATTAGTACAATTTATGTATTTTACGTGAATTCAAATAAACTCAAATAAAATTCACCACTGTCGAGATCATTTTGAAGAAACTCAAATGATTTCAAGCCTATCAAGTGACTGTCAATGAAATCAGGTTAATTGAATTGACTTATCGTTTTTAAATGAATTTGAAAGAAATTTGAAGCAAGTATTCCCTTTAGGAATACATTGTGTGAATTCAATTTAAGAAGAGACTTGAAAAACTAAGTTCTCAGTTTTTATGCTTGCTAAAAAATCGATCGTATAATAATATATTATGCACCAAGGGGGAGAAGCCGGACTTTTTCGACTGAAACTTTTTTACTGAAAAGAGACTCGAATCTTAAGAAGTTACTTTTACCTTGGTACATACGATATTTTTTATGAGAAATGCATGATTTCAGACGTTTTTTGACATTCAGAGTCCAATCTGTCGTTTTTCATTCCCTAGGGAGTGGAAAGAAGAACTTTAGTCTCGTATTCATAGTCGTTGAAAAGGAATGATATCATGCATGTGTTATGGCAATTACTACACTTTCCAAGGATTTTGGGAATCCTGAGATTTTTAAGAGCCTTTGTTTATTAGTCCAGTCCACCTCCTGCAGTTGATCTGCAGTACTAATAGGCCATACGTTCGAGTGTGAAATGGAAGCGTTGTAAAGTCAGTAAGGCTCTATTCGTTCAATGGATTCAAAGACTTTGAGTTGAAAGGAAGACAAGAGAGAAACTGGTACGAATGTAGATCAAACATTTCGTAAAAGAAAGATACATCAGTTCAAAAAGTAACACACTCAATCGTGCACACACATAGGTTTCCAATCAAGTGGCGAGATTAACAACAAAATTCTTCATTGGGCCCAATTAAATTGAATCTAAATTTCATTTCATATTTCAAGATTTCATTTAGGTTAGAATTAAACCTTATAGGAAAGTTTTCCAAATTAAAAAAGGTTTAAGATGAAAGTGTCCACGTGATAAGGTTCGATCTCTGTGGAAAAATCTGCAAGCTTGCAAATTGCCATGTAAATCGTTGAGAACATCAAGCACATAGAACCTTGCTTGAGATGAACATTTCGAGCTACAGCATTTCGATTTGCAACCTCTGAGATAGAACCTTTCAGTTGGACACATTAAAATTAGCTTCCAAAGAGAGGCCGCGAGATGTGCGTCGCCGAGCGAAATTCATTAGGTGCATTTTTTTTCTGTCTAATGGCAGTGCTACCAATTTTTATATCTTTTTATGTTGCGCATGCGTCACGACAACAGTTTAGAAATAATTCTTTGATCAGAAAATAGACCCATAAAGTAAATTCTAAAACAACTGATTTTTATTCCTTAAAGATAAATAATCGATTTTAAATTTAAAGAAACTAATACCTTTCTCATTACAAATATAAATTTAAAATCATTTTTAATATCTTTATGCCCCTTACAATTATCATCTTTTGTAAGCAATTATAAACAAAAATAAAACAAAACTAATCATTTGGAATGAGCGCGCTAACGGGGAACAATCCAGCTGTTGGCGCAACGCATGCGCACTGCGAAATGATCCTAAAATTGGCAACACTGTTGTGAAGTCCCATTCGAATCAGCGACGCACATCTCGCGACATTCCCTTTTGAGATAAAACACAGGAAATATTGCTAAAAGGCCTTCAATAAAGATTTGCTTATCAACCAAGCCACTCATTAAATGCGCAATTTTTCACTTTCAAGTTTGAATCTTGATATAAACCTCGTCGAAATTCGAGATAGGGTTAAAAGCACCTAAGTTTCATCGAGGATTATACACTTACGCAAGTCGCAACAAATAGAATCTTACATGTGTACATAATATGTATAGCTTGTGTATATAGATTGTATGATACAGATAGAATATAGAACTACGAAGGTACACGAATCGCTAGGTACAGATTTATCGAATATTGTATAATGTATATAGATATGAAATTAAAGAGATGAGTTCATCCCGCGAAATCTATCATATAGGTATATGTTGTACATAGATATCAAATTATAGAATGCAACTGACGACAGTAAATGGAAGTTATGCAGAGATATGATCGGCGATATCAAAAAATGATAAGCTTTGCACGGTCAAATTCACTTTCTAGTGCATTGTATGTATCTCCGATAGAAAATCCGAGTGACTTCTGATTGTGAATCGGGTGTTCGATTAACATCATTAAAACCGACCCCGCAAGACTACTCGACATAAGCTATGCACTCATTAGACAATCACTTCACCAATCCAAAATTCTTTCTTCTCCAATCTACAAACATTTAATTAAAAAAATTAAATTAAAATCTAAAAGTCTTTTGGTTTTGATCAAAGTGATTGAATTCTTTGATAAAGATTGTAGGTTTATAATAATAATATAAATATGTAAAGGTGGATCACCACATGATCCAGCCCTTTCTTCTATCTATTTCTGTAATTTATTTCTCTTTTTGCTTCCACTTTTTTCATTATAGAAGATAATCACGTTGATCCCATAGAATACTTGTTTAAACATCTAGGCACAATTCCTAATGATTGTTTTGGGCGATCTTGTGCGTGATAAATAATTCTGTAGTCACACCTCGCCCGATTAAATCCTTTCTGTCATCATCTATTCTTAGCGATCATGAAAAATTAAATCAATTTTTGATTCAACTTACAATTAGCAAATCAAGACTAATTTGATTTTATCTCCAATTGCCAGGAAAATCTTTTAAGATCTAAGATAAAATAACTTTCTTTTTTACTGTGAATTCGTTTAATTAGGCGATATGTTCGATTCTCTCGTTTGAAAAATAATAATCGATGACAGAAGGATAAAGAAAAGTGGCAACGAGGCATGCACATTTAAATTAGAAAAAAATGTCATAACTTATCTGAAACTCGTTTAGTCAGTCGGTTAGACATAGACAGGCAGGTAAAGAGACAAGGCAGATCAGAGATTGTACGAGCATCTATCTCCTCGAGGATTCGACGAGTTTTCAGTCATATGATTAGGAAATTTCCAATTTACTCTCTGTGCGCTTCATACATTTCCCTCTCTACTTAGCCATTTCGCAAATCATACGCGTCACTAATTCCTTTCAAGATTAGTTTTTTATCTATCTAATAAATTCCGAGACTTGTAAGTTTCTCAAAATCGGCTTAAATATGTAAAATTAAATGAGCGCAAAAGATTTAATCAAAAAATGTAACCACGATTCATTTTTAGATTGTAGAGCAGGAGAGATTTACAACCTAAATGGCTTCGAAATATTATATATTTAAATTTTTTCAATTATTGAAGCTTCGTATTGATTGAAATCGCCCCTCTAATGTGAAAACTAGTCATTCGTGCTTCGATATGTAAATAATGTGATTTAAATAAAATTAATGTTTTATTCAACTATAATTCTTTAGATGCTTTTCATTTTTAAAGCACTTAAAAGAATACTTGTTTTTATAAAGTGCATAGGTAACGTTTTGTTTTATATTACAAAAATTATTAATATTACTAACATAAGAAGAAATTTGCGTTCATTATAAAATTTGTGTAACATTTACTGTCATTTTAAAATTGCATACTTTTCTACTTCAAAAAATCTTCTTTTTTAACAATTTGCATTTGTCTTATTTTCTAAAATTTGATATAAATCTAAATGGGTACTTCATTTTCGTATATATATTCAAATTTGAAAATTGTAGACATTTTAAATTTTCCACTTGTAGATTTTTTATTTTTCGATACCCCAAATCAAAAGTTTTTCAGTTTTATGCAGCTAACATTTTTCAAGCTTTAAAGATTTAAACTTATAGTAGTATAATTTACGATTGTATTAAAACCAACGTTTGAAATTTAGTTTGATTAAAGTTTTAATGACTTTTAGAATTAATTATATCATTTTCAAGTTTTAATTTTCAGTTTTAAGCATTTCAAAGGTGGGATTTTTCAATTTTAGCATTCTCAGAAAAAGTTTTAGTTAACAGCGTAAAAATTGCTCAGCAAACTGTTTTATTAAATTAAAACTGGATCAATTTAATTGTTGTTTGAATTGATGGAATATGGAAGACAATTTTAAGCTGTTTAATTTACAATTTTTACTCTTGACATTTTTTTAAATACTGAAACTTTTAGCTACAATAAGTTTTTCTGATTTTAAGATTTGCAAATTTTTAATGTCGACCTTTAAAGCGCTTAAAATTAATTTTTTTTTTAATTTAAAATTTCTATATTTTTAATTTGCATGGTTCGAAATATTTTTTATTTAAAACTTCCATTTTTAACCATTCCAATTACAAATTGTTTATTTTTTCATACTTGAAATTAAAAAATTCAATTACATATGTTTGAAATCAATCAATTTTTCACTATCTTTAGATACATTAAGTTTATTGATTTCAAGGCTTGATAAATTTAATTTCGAACTTTAAGCGCTTAAAATTTAAATTAAAAAAAAAAATCAATATTTTTAGTTTCCAGGGTTCGAAATAATTTTTTCAAAAAAAACCATTTAATTTTGGACAATTCCAATTACAAATTGTTTAGTTTTCAATACCTAAAATAAAAAAATTCAATTAGAGTTGCTTAAAATCATATTAAAACTTTAGCTTCATTAAATGTTATGATTTTAGGGCTTTAATGTTTCTAATCTCGAACTTTTAGCGCTTAAAATTTAATTTTTAAAAACATGACAAATGTCTATATTTTTTATTTGCAAGGTTCCAAAAATTGTATTACTTAAAACTATTCAATTTTAAACTATTCCAATCACAAATTTTTTATTTTTCAATATTTAAATTTTTAAAAATCAATTATATCTGCTTGAAATCACTCCATTTTTTACTATCGAACGTTTTCAATTAAAAATTTTTTATTTGAAAGAAAATTTAAAACAGTTTAATTAGCAATTTTAAAATAATGGGGACTTAAAATTTTTTGAAATATTAAAACCTTTAGCTAAATTATGTTTATTGATTTTAGGGCTTGAAACTTTTTAATGTCGGACTTTAAGCGATTAGAATTGAAATTTTCAAACCTAAAATGTCTATATTATTCATTTGCAAGGTTCGAAATTTTTTTTCTTTGAAACTATATAATTTTGAACAATTCCAATAACAATTTTTTTATTTTCAATATGCAAAATAAGAAAATTCAATTACATCTGCTTTAAATTATTCAATTCTTTACTAACGAACGTTTTCAAATTGAAAATTTTTTTATTTCAAAGACAATTTAAAGCAGTTTAACTAGATAAAATAAGTTTAATGATTTTAAGGTTTGAAATTTTGTAATTTTTAACTAAGCGCATTAAATTAAACTTTTTTTAATTTAAGTTTTTGTATCTTTAACTTGCAAGGTTTGAAACATTTTTTTTATTTGAAACTATTCAATCTTGAAGCATCCAATTAAAATTTGTTTATTTTTTACAATACTTGAATTTAAAAAATGTAATTATATCTACTTAAAATCATTAAATTTGAAAGACAATCATTTATAATATGGTATAATTAACTTCCTTTGATTAAATTATGAATTCTTTATATAATCAATTTTTAAAGTTGTAAGACTTTTTTTTCATTTAATTTAAGCCAATGTTTGAATTCAAAATGATAAAACAGTTTTTACTTTCTAGATATAATAGTCTGTACAAATTTATAATAAGAACATTCAATCCTGAATATTTAATTCTTCAATTTAAATTCTGAAATAAGTTGGAAGACTATTAATTTTAAATTACTAATTACAGAGAGCTTGCTTTTTAGCAAATGAATACTTAAAAAAATGACTTGTACGAATTTTGCAATTCGAATTTTTCTGATTATATTTCTTAATTTTATAAAGCTTTAATTTGAACTTATTAAATTATGAGTGCATAAAACTAGAATTCGTATTGGTTCGAAAAATTGTGCACTCATGTTTGCCCCAGTCATAAACGTTCATTCTCAATTGCTTGCACTAATATAAACTGGATGTTAAAAAATCGAAAGTACCTTAACAAATTCACAATTTCACTATCCATTTGGACCATTTACTTTTGTCAAATTCCTTTATCTTATCTCGTTTTCTAAGTAAAAATTTCACATTTTTTGGAAGCACGAAACCCTAGCACAAAAAAACAGAAATCACAACTAAAACAAAACAAAAACAGGAAAATAATTTTACAATTTGTGCAGAGTAAAGGTAGATAGGTAGGTAGTCAAGGGCTAGGAAGCACAGTTGGGAATAGAGAAAAAAAATAGAACGGACAGGTTTGACAAACTTGTTGTATATTTTGTTTCTTGCTTGCATTTCGACAATTAAAAAGAAATAATATAAGAGTGAGAAATTCGAACGCATGAGACTAAAAGATGAAATAAAATGGGCAAGGACTTACAAGTAACGCTAATAGTAATAGTAGAAGTAGTAATAATTATATAGTGATAGAGTAGTATTAGTAGTAATAGTAGAGTAATAATGGAAGATAGAATACAATTCTATAAGAGTAGGTTACACTTCAGGATAGTGATATAGTAGTAATAATAATAGTAGATAGACAACAATACAGAAATAGTAGAGAATAGAGATGGTTTAGACATAATTTGGAGAGAGTAGAGAAACACAGAGTTGACAAAAAAAGTGTGGAGAAGGCAGGGGAAGAAGGCTAGTGAATTAAAATTAAATCCGTTACAAAGATAGGAATACAACGATAAGTAAAAGCTAGTTTATAGCGAACTTGGCCTTGAAAAGTTACTCCAGGCAACACGCACAAAACTAACGCTAATGTAAAGGCACTTAAAATAAAATAATAATCGACAATATCGATGATAGTAGTAATAGTAGTAGATACAGATAATAATCATAGGGATAGAAGGACGATAAAAATGAATAATTATGATGATGATAATAATAATAATAATAATAGTAGTAATAATAGTAATAATAATAATAATAATAATAATGATAGCGGTCGATATAGTAATTATTTCATTAGCAACAATAGCGGTAGTAACAGTCACAATAAATACCGGCAAAGACGTCGAAAGGAAATAAATGAATGCAGTTGAAGACAGATTTGGAAGAGCGTGAATTTTGTAAAATAAAAAAAGAAAATCGGAGAGACATTTAACAATAATAATATAATGAAAACAAAAAAACACACAGAGCAGGCAATAACAAAAAAAGGAACTTCCAAATCTGTTTTTGTGCAAAAAGACTGCGAAAACGCTTGTAGTCAAGATTGAGGTAATTTTTGTGTAAATTTATAGATTGATGATTATGTATAATGAAAGTATTGAATCATGCAAGTGTGTCTCTGTTTCTTGGAGGTATAAATCTCATTAGAATAAAATCGCCAATTTGATCCTCGTATCGTTTCCTCAGAATATTATAATAATGAGAATGTACGTGCGGGCGGGAATTTTTTCTTGTTCTGATTCATCATGACAGTGACAGTGACAGTGACAGTGACAGTGACAGTGACAGTGTTTGCGTGCGCGTTTTCATTCTCAGGTTCTTCTCTAATCTCTAATCAACTAACTATAATAAAGAGCTTAACCCTTAAAACGCTCGCTCTGACAATTTTTTTTTTCGTTTCGTAAAAAATGATTTGTCTTGCCGGAGCCGAGCTGATTGTGACTTGCAACGCAATTCCTGGCCCAATATTGGTATCTTTATTTTTTACGTTTCCTTATTACGATGGGCGATCCAGGCGGAGAAATAAAGAAAATATTGAAAAAGGCGTTTCCAAAAAGAAAAAAAAAGAAAAAAAAGGACGTGACAAGAAATTTAGCAAATGGAAAAGCCGACTGATAAAAGTCGATAAAGAGTGATTGTCATTTGACTATGCACATTCAGTAGTAATCAGAGCTTAGTAAAAAGGAGTTTCTAAAACGCTAAGCTATTCTTATCTCTTACTCTCTTTTTCTCGCTTATCGCTCTAAACCCCTATCAGTTATAGAATTAAACCTAACGACATTACCTAAGAATTCGGGGAACCTAAGGTGTCGCAGCCAGTTTTTTCTGGATCTGTTTCTCCAAAATTACCTAATACTACCTATGTCTCTTTATCCTTTTCTCTTCATAACATCGACACAGTAACACTGACGCGAACGTGGAAGTGAAAATGATTTTCAATAACAAAGCAGCTTTTCTTCCTTGCCGTGAATCGCTGAGCTAAGACTCTTTTCTCTCCATTTTCGCAATTTCAATCAGAAGATCAGACGAGGAAAAGGAGATGGAGATTATCCGGCAATTTCTCTAAACTATTTCCTGAAGTTCTACTAAATTCGAGTTCTTCTCATTCCCCCGAGTCCCTTTAATTGAAACTCACTCCTTGTAAACCCTGTGTCGAATCGAATTACATTTTATACACAATTGTCCTTGTCAGTAAATTGTATCACGTGTCTTCACTGCTCAAAAGTGTTTCGTCTGTACGCGATTTGTGCTTGAGTGGGTCGCAGATTTGTTACTTTGTTATTACACATTACTTTTCACGAACATCAAGGTAAATTCGGAAAGTTACTTTAGTTTATTCTAGACTTACTCGTTATTAATAAAATATAGAACATCGGGATGCAGCCGTCGCGCAATTCAGACACACGTGTTACAATGCGACATATCAAATATATAGGAGAATAATTACATCCCATAAGTGTTTTTTTTTCATAAGAGTCATTTTTATAAGTTCATTTTTCATATATCTATAAATATTCATTTTTTATTTATATGCTCTGCAGGCTAAGCATTGTCTACTACATGGCCAAATCCAGGCTACGAATTTCGAAAAAAATTGAAAACTTCGGCTTTCAATTGTTACCGAAGATTCTTTTTTTTTTAGAAAAATTCGAAAGCCGGAATTTCTTTGACACCTTGTAGCGAGTGCTGGCTATTCCAACTCTCACCTCGGCCCCCCTCAACACAGCTAATGTGATAGTCGATCGAAATGTCTACAGCATGCTCCGACAGTTGTCAGTGTTTTGTGTCTAAACAAGGAAACGTAAAAAAATATAAGGGTTGGCATTCTAAATGTAATGTAGCGGCATCATTTCCCGAGAATGAAGATGGAAATTCGGAGCACCCTGTACAGATTCTGCTCGCGACCACTGCCCCATCGACGATTTTTCTTTTTTTAGTGAAATGCAAACTGGTCACTCGAACACATATCGTTTAAAATGCGACCAAGACTAATCGCAAGATCGAGATTCTACTTCTTAAGGATTTATTAGTAGCCTTTTTTTATTTATCGCTTAAAGAAGACTGGCACCTGTTCCCATATTTGATAAAAGCCCGCCAAGGAAACTGACGAACTAGCAAGAATCTAGATCTCAAATTCTGGAGAATTAAAAATCGCAGAATAATTTCGAATTCGAGAATACACTGAGAATTTCAAGGTTTTGATATATTCTGGACCAAGATTCCTACCTTACCGACAATATCCGCGCTAAGTTTCTAGAATATTCTAGATAACTTTCTAGAAGGATCTCGATCAGGTTACTTTAGTATATTCTCGTCGACGAAATGTCCCCTATTTAGAACTCCAGGCAAGAGCAACGGATTTTGAAATTAGATTAAAAACAAAAATTGAATCGCTACCGAAACTTGATTTGATAAAGACGAGCTAACCAGTGTAAATGTATTGAAGCGATAGGGCTGTCAGTTCGCGCGCTAGACAGTTATAAGTATAATACTCGAGGCTTAATGCTAGAATTTAATTGCAAATGTATAGAAATTATAATGGGTAAATGAGAAATAATGAATAAACGAAAGCGGGAAATGGCAAAACAGTAGAATAGAGATAAGCTGTGTTGTCGGTTCTTAATGATATTGCGAGATAATAAAAGCGAATGACTTAACAAAAAAATACTTGCAGTAATGAAATTAATACTAGAACTTCCTGATGTGTATTGTGGTGTAACTCTGAAGAAAAAATGGTGTGCCAGGAGGCATTTTGTAAGTGTAATTGTCGCTGCATTAGCAAATATCTCAGAGATTCGAAAGACACAGATCGTAGATGCAAAGACTGGCCCCTTCGCTCATGCCGGCAACTACCTTTATTTCCAGCGCTCATTGGTCGAGAGGCTGCATCCAAACTTGAAGAATGAAAATTCCCCATCATTTGGTTTCAGCCTCATCACTGGATTTCGAAATACCTACTCCTCACGAATGATCCACGCGTAGAATTAGAGCTAGCCTACTTTGGCACAAACATCATTGCCGGGCCGGCACTCGCTTTTTAGTTTGTTCACAAACTACATGTTCCCTATCTTTCTTTCTCTATCTACCATTCACTTTCAGACATACGTCTCCATTTTCTCAATCATTCTCTCGAATCTGTTCTCTTCATCTAAATATGTATCATTAGGATTTAATTGACTCCAACAGAACGTCATGTCGATCAGACCAAAATGCTCAAACGCTTACTCGAAACAACTTCAAGTGGATCGTCCGTTGGATCACAGAGTGAGAAACGTTCCGTTTTTTTTTCTCCACCTGTCTCTAGTCTTGTCGATAAATCTTGGTCTCTTGCACACCACGCTCTGTCGATTAACCATCATTAACTCATTTACAATCCTCCACGGCCACTATGAACATTGAAACACAACAGATTCCTAGGTACCGTATCTCTTTGTCGACACTCCCGCGAGATCTCGCCCGATAGCAAGGGACTTTTCGAGAGGTCCCTTCTTACCGAAAGAAGAATCGCAACAAATATGCGTGCTCGCACGTAGAAACTCGCAATAGAGATATGTTCAACGTTCAATCCTCCTTCCCTCTCCTATAGTCTACCTTAAGATAGTTAGTCCTACGCATTCCTAAATCTCTAGTTAACTATGAAAACGTGTCCAGTGTCCTCTGTGTCTGTGCGCTTTTTGTGTCTGTGTGAGTGTCGAGTCTGTTCGTGGCGACGTGTGCGTGTATGTAATACTTATCGTCGAATCGAAGGATAAAAATTATAAAAATAAACACCCTCGCGACTTAGACAGTTTCGTAGCGATCGAACTTTGCTTCGACTTTGCGAGTCGTTATTTACAAAAGATTCGTAATCAATCGAAGCCACCGAGTCGCTCTGTGCCCTTGAACAGTGACTCGTGGCTCCCTCGGCGTTTAGACTGTCTACGACGCTCAGCAACCAATTTGGAAATTCTCTGAGCGGACCGATTCTATCGTCGCTTGTTTGCACCAACGCAACGGAGAGAATCGATTCGTCGACGAAGCTGACAGTAGCACCTCGCAAAGAGTCCCATGACATTGGCTTACTCTTAAGTGTAATAATTACTTGTGTTTTCCTCGTCCGTCGCGTTTCGGCGCCTTCCAATCCCCACAATCGGGGATAATCCAAGACGAGAAGCGGGCCGGATTCGGAAAATAATACAGCGCTCGATTGAGTAATCGAGAAACTATCTATCATCTCGAGCGACGACAGTCGATTCGTCGCGGGTTCTCTTCTATCCTATGAGTAAAGTTGCCTGTTTTCATCTAACTTTAAAAATTCTTAAATCGTACATTATATCAATGTAGGTTTGTCGATCCGGCGAGAGTCATTTCTCCCGTCGCGAACGACCAGCGTGACGCTTGTAAAATATATTTATCTTAGGATTATCATACGTTAACTCTGTACAAGAATTCAGGACTGTCAGCAGAGCCCTTCTGCATACAACCGGTTTCTTCTCTTTTTTGCTCTTTTTTAGTCAACAGTCAGACAACAGGAAGTCAGATTTCAAATATCTAGGTTTAGCAATCCATTTGGGTCATTTAATAGTTCAGCGAAGCTCTGTTGCGCAGGTCGGGTTTGTGAATTCTTATGAGAGTCAGAGCCGTCAGCGTCCTGTTTCCAGGACGCTCCGGCGATTTATTCCTAGCCCCGAAGAAGCCCTAGGTCGACCGGAGAAATTAGGACTGGCATTTGTGTGCCGTAATAAGGACACGGCAAAAATCATCGGAAGAAGCGTTTATCTTCGCGCGATAGTGTTTTTAGGATGAAATCGCACATTGGTTGTCTTTCGAGCACCAGGACTCACTGCGACGATGGTGATTTGAAAATCAAGTAGGATCAATCGATCGGTCAACCAGTCAATCAGTCGTATACGGCACTGGGGTACCAATAGTGGTATAGGGCGTAGGGCTGAAACCACTGTGGCTCACAAGGTGGTCTCTCTTGTTAGATGTTGCTCTTTGAGAACGATACCCTCAGGTGGTTGGATTCACTCAGCTGGTGGTTGTGCATTTTCTGAAAAACAAGTATTAAATCGTTAAAATCCAAAAAAGAAAATCTATGCTTAATATGTACACTGTAAAAGAATTGTTTGCAAATATCCACTGCGTTTTTGTAATTGTACCAAAACCTGTAAAATAACTGCGTTAAAAATGGTCAACTTCCAACTGTAAAAGTAAAAACACCACATTAAATGTAATTCTTTTACAAAATTTTGGGAAAGTACCTTTATGAAAGTAGGAAATAATTGAGTAAAATTATTTCCTATTTTCAGAGACGTGAATTCCCAAAATGTTGTAAAACGACTATATTGAAAGTGGTGTTTTTTTACTTTTCTAGTTGGAAGTTCACTATCTTGAACGCAGTTATTGTACAGGTTTTGTTACAAATACAAAAACGTAGGGATATTTACAGAAACATTTTTTGTACATTGTAGGTTAATATATAGCTAAAAATCTAACAAAAAATGAAGCACTTCTTCACATTTAAACAGCAAACAATTTTTTTTAGATTTAAAATATCAATAAAAATCGTTCAAAGCGAGCCGATTTATACCTGTATAGCGATAATTCCGTTAAAATATTATTTACCCTCCCTAATCAATTATTTATTATTCATTCTTAATTAATTAATTTTTTGATATGTAGGTACAAATCCACTTGCTTCAAACTATTTTTTCTGATAATAATTTACATCTGACTTAAATATTTTCTTGTAATTCAAAGTCAATAACAATTATTTCAATGAAAACATTCGTTATATATTATCGTTCGAAAATATTGCATATACTATTAATGTATATTACACATTATATGGTCAAATGGTCGCGCAATTTATCGTGACCCTAAGAAAATAGCGAAAAAGTCGATTCTTTTCGATTTTTGAAAAATTCAGTCAATTAGAGAAGGTAAAAAATATGTTAACGAAATGATCGCTATAGAAGTATAAATCGTTTGCTTTAAACTATTCTGATTGATAATTTAAATCTCAAACAAATACTTAATACTGTTCAAATTTGAAAAAGTGCTTCGTTTTTTGAGATATTCAGCTACATCTACGATTCGGAGACAGAAGGAATTTTTTTTATGAAACTTTAGAAAAATGTTTTAACTGCCAAAAGAAAGTTTTCATTGTTAATAGAACTTCGCGTAAATTTTTAGCTTTTTCGATAAACCCTAATGAAGGTATTGCAAGTAAATAGCGAATTATGAAAAAATTGGGATTCAAAATCAGAACGATACTGGAGATTTATATTTCACAGGCCTTACAGTCCCTATGGGATAAAATATAAGGACCAAAGGCTTCAACTCTGTTTCTATTTTTGAAAATAACTAAATAATCTTAAAATATAATTATTTTTTTCAAAAATGTTTTCTTACAAAAATTATTCTAACGATTTCAGCCATAGAAAAATTTAATTTCAAAATTTGAAACAGAGTTGTAGAGAATGCTGTCCGGAAAAAGTCGTAATTCATAGAAATACAATAATTTTTCAAAAATTGGTATGAAGCGACGTATTTTTTGTGAATTTAATGATTTTTAATAAAAAAATTTTTTTATTTGAAATGACATCAGTTATATTTTAATTCTCAAAATCATAGAACAACTATTTTGGTCAGATATCTGACTTTTAGCACAACTACCTTAATGACTATAAAGATTCAAAAAGATTCAGATGAATTGAAAATTTTTGTTTTAATCGAAAAATCCATTTATTTCAATATAATATGAGTGAATTTATACGAATATAAAGGAAACGAGAATAATTCGATAAAATGCATAAAAAAATCTTATTGCATTTAAAAAACAATCATAAGTGAAACAAAAACACTTTAAAAAGAATTTTAAAAATTGACTAATTTAGGATAAATGAATAAGAATTGAGGGCAACACCTAAATGAATTGCAAAAAATATTTGAAAGTCTCTTGAAACATTTGAAACCCTATTTATTTCTAACCAAAAAAGTGATAATTGACTACAAAGATTTAAAAGAATTCAAATTAATTGGAATTTTTTAAATCGAAAAAAATTTATTTATTTCATTCATATTTGATTTAATTTTGAGAAATTTAAGGGATCGAGAAGAATTCGATGAAACAAATAAAAAAATCAAACTGAATTTAAAAAACAATCTTAAAGTGAACTCAAGAAAATTTAAAAACTGTTTAGAAATCCACTGCATTGTGTAAAACGGAATGAATTTAGAAGAATTCAAATTTTTTTAAATAATTCAGGATAAATGAATAAGAATTGAGGGCAACGTCTGAATGAATTGCAAAAATATTTTAAAATCTCTTGAAATATTTCAAACCCTACTTGAATCTTTTTGAAGCCGTTGAAAATGTCTAGGAATCTTTTACAAAACCCTAAAATATTGCAAACCGGTTTGAATACAATTAAATTACTAGAAGCAATTAAAAATTACTTCTAACCTTTTTAAATAAACTAAAATATTTAAAATATTGTCAAATCCTTGTACATTTTTCTTCAGTTTTTGAAAATGCCAAGGTATTTAAAAAAAATGCCTAAATCTTTCAAATCCTTTGATTATTTTATCAATTGATTCTCAGGATTATTTAAATAAAAACTTTTAAACATTAAAAAAAATGTATTGAATTAAGTCAAATTGATCAAATTTAGATGAATTCAAGTAAATTAAATCAAGGGACTCCCAAAGAATTAAAAAAAAATTAAGTATAAATTAATAAGAATTCAAGATGCATTTCAAAAAATAATTTGAAATCTTTGAAACCCTACTAATTTCTAAGAAAAAAACAACAACTAATGGCAACAAAACAAGTCAAAAGAATTAAAATTAATTCGATAAAATTCATAAAAAATGAAACACAAAAAAGCCATCAAGTGAATTCAAAACAATTAAATAATATCAAAAAATGTATTAAATTGAGTAAGTTCAAAATGAGTTTAGAAAAAGTAAAGAAAATTTAAAAGAATTTGATAAAATATCTATGAATTTAAGGTGAGTAAATTTAGATGAATTAAAAAGGATTTAAAAGAATTTAGGATAAATTAATAACAAGTCAGGGCGAATTCCTAATGAATTGCAAACAATATTTAAAAATCTCTTGAAATTTGTTAAACTCTACAAAATCTCTCACTTCTTGTAAATAAATTCTTTGAAATCCATTAAAATATTATAAAAACACGTGAAATCTACCAAAAAATTCTGGAAACTTCTTTAAACCCGCAGGAAAATTTGTTTAAATTCCTTTAAATTATTAAAGCCCTTAAGAATCCCTTGAATTTGTTGAAATCTCTTTTAAATCTTTTACAATTTCCTGAAATATTTCAAATCCTTCAGTATCATTTTGAAATCCCTTGAAAAAGCCTGAGAATCTTTTACATCCCTCAAGTATTGCAAATCCTTCGATCTCCCATTAAATTACTGAAATAAATTGAAAATGATTATAATCTTTTAAAATGACTTAAAAAACTTCAAATCCTTTAAAACGTTTTGAAATCCTTTCACATTTTTAACGCTCTTGAAAATGCTAAGGTATTGGAAAAAATTCCATAAAAATATTTCAAAACCTTGGATCATTTTATCAATTGATCCCCAGGATCACTTATTTAAAAACTTTAAAACATTTTTTTGTAAATCCATTGAATTAAATAGCGTTGAGAAAATCCAGAAGAACTTCAGTGAATTTATGCAATTCGAAAAAAATTCCAAAGAATTCAGGATAAATTAATAAGATTTATAAAATTATATAAAATTATAAAATCTCGAAACATTCTATGAAACCTAATATTTCCTGAAAACCTGGAAAATTTGTTAAAATACCTTGAGAACTTTGAAACACTCTTAGAATCATTGAAATCCTTGGAAACCTTACAGAATCCCGTGAAATCTTTTTAAATATCCTAAGACCTCATAAGTCCTAAAACCTTAAAAACCCCTTTAAAATATTGAAATCTATTAAAACTTTCGCGGAATCTTTAAAAATACCCTAAAATATTTCAAAAGAATTTAAGACACTTCAGAAATAGGTATAAACCTAAATTAAATAGTGATTAAACCATGAATTAATTTATTGAAAGAAAAGTGATATTATTAAAAGTTAGGTTGTGGGCTTCACATAGGGTACCATAGGCACCAAATTTTGAAAATAGAGTACTTTAGGTACCTTAATTGAATATAGGGTACACTAGGGGATTTAGGGGCCGGTATGTGAGGCCTGACACCAAACAAAGGAAGAAAAAGGAAAGAGAAATCAAGATTTTGGATTTTCAAACAGATAGAAAAGGATAAACGTAAATCAAAGAGAGATAGACATGGATCAAATGACTGGTACTAAACAGGATAACAGTTCCAGGTGCAACTATTAAAAGTTTTAATTTTTAACACTTTCAATATTCAAATTCAAAATTCCCAATCCACCCGGAAACTAAATATTATAATTAAATATTTACTTCTGAACCAATTAAATTCAAAACTGACATATTCAGCATTAAAAGGCTCGCATAAATATTCCAGGCGTTCATTCTCGACACATTCCACATATCATACAGCCCATATTAATTGAGTTTAGTTGATGAAGCACTGAATTTAAATACTGATACTCTATTAAATTAAAATAATTCTGCTCTACACTTACAATCAGAGCGGCTACTGCGTCATCCATACTTGACATTTGAATAAGAGCCATTTTTCTGTCCTTGGGGAAGAACTTGAAAGCCTTTACTGTGAAGCCACCCTTCGTGAAGGCATCCTTGATCTCTTCTTCGGAAACAGTCGCTCTGTAAATAAAAAATAGTTACTAATCATTTCCTTTAATAATTATAAGTTAACGTAGTATTATAGTATATTACATCACTACGAGTGATGTACGATATTTGATACGAAATTGGCATGTAAAGCAAGTGTAGGGCCGTCCAAATACATTGTGGTTTGAGTACTCCGTAACTTTCGTTTGAATGTCAGATTTGATCCCGATAGGAATTATAAGCTAAGAAAAAATTCAAAATTTGATATGAGATTATATGCAGTAATAAGATATTTTTAAGGAGATTCTAAATTCTTAGTCTTTCATATTCAATACTGATCCATTATGAAAATTTTCACAATTGACAAATTGGAAAATTGAAGAACTTTTCAATGTAAATCATGAAAATTGCAGCTTTGTAAATTATAAAACTAAAAAATTGCATACTTTTCATTTGTAAATGATCAAATTAAAAACTCTTTAATTTTAAATATGCATTTAAAAAAATGCTTGAATTTGCATGATTTTGATAATCAAAAGTCAAGTTTTCAATTAAAAATCTTCCAAATTATAAAAATTTCTAATGCAAATCATCAAAATGAAATAATTCGTAATTGTAAATCATAAAAACTTGCAAAAGGGTTTATCTAAAATTGTCTAAATTTTAAAAAGTGTATAATTTTTTTAATTTACAACTTAAAGTTTTAAAGAGTTACAATTAAAACTCTTTGAAAAAATCTTAAATTTGGATGATTTTGACAAAATTGATTGTATTCGAATTTTGATCAATTTTAAACCATTTTAATTTTTAAAACTTAAAAAATTGCAACATTTTGAATTGTAAATTTGTAAACATTAAAATCTCTTCAATTTTGAACGACTTAGAATTCCAAGTTCTACCATTTTAAAGAGTTACGATTTAAACCCGTTTTATTTTAAATGTATGTAAATAAAAATTCTGAATTTTTGATGATTTTGAAGATGAAAAGTTAAGTCTTCAACTCTAATTCTTCCAAATCAAAGATATTCCCAATTTAAATAATAAAAATTACAGAATTATTAATTGTAAAACTTGAAACTTGCATAATTTTTATTTATAAGTTTTTCACGATAAAGATTTACAATTTAAACTTCTACAATTTTAAAGACTTACCATTTAAAAAACTCTTAAATTTTAGAAATTTAAAAATCGAATTTCATATAATTTGATGATTGTGGGACTCATAGTCAAGTTTTTAATTTTACATCTTCTAAAATAAAGAAAAGCACGTACACTTTACTAAATTGTATCAATACAAATTCAATTTAAAACATTGTAATCAGTAAATTTGCAATTAGTGCTATTTTTGTAAAGAAAATTAAATTGAATTATACTTTTTTTAATACGAGTTTTCGCTGTAAAACGCCAACGTAACCTAAAGTTTAAAAAAATCATAACTTGTCTTCGAATTACGAAAATGATTTATGAATGATTGAAAAAAATCCTGATGCAAAACAATAAAACATTCAGATTCTAAACATTGTTAAAATTATAATGATTTTTTATTCTAAATCAATTGTAAAATTGTTGAAAATTATGATCCATTAAAATCTAATGTATTTTTTAAATTGGTTTTTTCTGAAAAATGTTAATATAAACTGCAACTGTTCAAAAATTGGAAATATTGCTCGAACTATCATGATTTTTGTTTTAAAATATCAAAGTTTGGTATAAGACCTTAATATAATCTAAACTTTTTAAGATTCGTGTATCTTCTGTAAAATATAATTTTTTTAACATGATAAATACTATCTTCCGACGAATAAAACCATAATATTCCAAAATTGTTAAAAAATTCTGAATCTTGTTAAAAATATAATGATTTTTGTTTTAGAATTTTTTATGATAAAAGTAAAGCTTACCCTAAAATTGTTCAAAAATTATAAACATTATAAATCAGATTCTTAAAAAAAACTATAAACGGAAAAATGCTAACAAAGCCGAAAAAGAAGTAATTTCTTGGACATTCTTTACTATTTAAAATAGACTAAAAAACAACCATTTTCGGTGTAAAACACTAACACAACCTAAAATTGTTAAAATTGTTTTTCTCAATTAATATAAGGTTTTCTATAATTTTTCGGAATAAAAATAATTATTGGCACAATTAATTAAAAAAATTCCAAATTCAAGGTATAATAAAAGTTCAAGTAATAAAAATTCAATAAAGTTTGCAACAAAAAGGATTATGAGATTTTTGAGACATATCTGTAAACCACTTTTTTTGAATAGGATTTTCTATTATGAACATTCCTCGTAAAAAAAAATTATCTTTCACATTTTATGAATGTGCAAATGAAGCATTGCAATTCATCCATTTTTATCCTCAGACAAATTTATATGCTTATAGTATTTTAAGTTGAGGAAAAATAATAACGGGAAAATGAATCTATTTCATTTATCCACTTCTGTCTCAGGATACTAATATTGTATTTCTATGAAAATGATTTTATTGGATTCCTTTGATTTTAATTTCAGGAAAGGTATACATTTATATATTACATTAAACATTGAATAAAAATAAATCTAGGTTATTCATCCACTAATTGCATTTTTTCGCATGCTTTTAATGAATACGATAAGAATTAGAAGATTATTATATTTAATAATAATAATAATAATAATAATAATAATAAAAACAAAACCTACGGAATGTTCGATAAATGCAAGGTTGCGCTTGGTGGGTAAATGTTCTGATAATTCTTAGAGCCGGGTTTCTTGAATCGATGGAGAGGACTGTTTGTGTAATCCTTGGTGAGACCTGCGTCGGGTTGTCCTTCTCTAGGTAGTTGAACTGTCTGGTGCTTGCTGAGCATCACTCTGATCGGCTTACCAAACACTTTCAGCTTGTCCATATGAGTGATAGCTGGGAAGTGAATATTTCAGTTATATTTTTGAATTTTATTTAAGAAGAATATCCACGGGAACCGTTTAATTAATGAAAAAATGCCAGGGCTTCTAAAAGTCCGATTTGAAAAATCGAGCTCAATTTCAAACCTCATAGTTTCTAACAAGACTCTTAAAGGTTTTTAGTAGAAAATCATTATGATAGAACAATGAAACAACTTAATCAACCTTGTTTTTAAGCATTGAAAACTTCTCAAATGCACTTATTAACTTGACAATTGTAATTATTTTTAAATCAGAAAAGTCCTTTTAACTTAAGGTTTTAAAATTTTTATGTTATAATTAAACTTCGGAAATTTTTGCAGCTAATTAGTTGTTTTCAAGTTCGATGAATTTCTCATTTAATTCCTTCCTAAATAATACACTTCTTTTGTTTGAATTATTTTGATATAGGGAGTTTTTTATTGAGACCAATTGTTAAACTGAAAACTATCAAACTCTGCTTCAAAATTTATATATTACTTTTATTTGAAAATCAAACATTAATTTTAAAGATTAAAAAAAAATTAAAACCTGTGTGGTTAGAAAATTTTCAAATCAGATGCTTTTAACTGTAAAAACTGTGACAAAAACGCATACTCAAAAATTCAAAAGGACTTACTCAAAAGCATCAAACTTTGAATTAATGCTTTTTTTCTTAGCCCAAAGCTTCTATAACTTAAATTATTGGTAAGCCTTTAAAAACATTGGAACCTTTTCCTTTTAAATTCCAATCAGGTGATTGCAACAACCCTCAAAACTTATTTAAAATTAAAATACTTGTATACCTAAATGTGCCTGGTGAGGTTCTGCCAACTGAATGAGGGCAGAATCTTTCTTGTTGTAAAGGATCTTCACACGCTGTACATCCCCGTAAACACCTAAATGTTTAACAACAAATTTTAAAGATTAGTAACGATCTTTTGAGTTAATAAAATATGTTTTTTAAAATTTACTTCTATCAAAAACTGGATTTTTGGTTTTTGAAAACTAAGTTCTTTCACTAAATCTAATTCATGCAGAAGGGAGTCACCTCCGGATCCTTTTAGAAATAATAGTAAAACCAATTAATTTTAATCTACAAATCTTTGATTAAAAAATTTTATTTTCAAAAAATTTTCCGAATTTACATCTTAACTTACAAAAATGAATTGAATTAAATATTTATAATACTCGTGACGAAAGAATCGTTAAATTAATAGAAAATGTTATGAAAAAAAGGAATGGATCCGAATAATGAGGTCCTTTCGAGAAGTGAGTTCTCTATTTGGAATAACATAATCTAAGCGAAAGCTCTTGTAATATATTAAGGTGTTTGAAAACTGATTATTAATAATATATTAATGAAAAATTTAGAAAAGATGCTGGTAGATAGAGAACATGACGTGAGGCGTGATGGTGATGACAACAATGACAATAGTAAATGGCGGTAAACATAGCTGTAGTAATAAAGTAAGTTGAAATCTTGAAAAAAATCGGAAAACGGATTAAACGTAAAATTAGAAATTTGAAGTAATTAAATAAGCTTTGAGAAAACAAAATTTGGCGGAAACTGGAAAAAGTTGATAAAGATGACGTGATCTGGGATATGTTCTTTTTAATGGTATAATTTAAAAAATTTATTTAGGAAGAAGGAACGTGTTTTGAACTTGTAGGATAAGTTGAAAAGAATCTAAATTACATTTATTGAATTTACTCTCCTGATTTGTGATAGATCATTATAAAATACATTTTTATAAAACTGATCTTTGTAAAATTGATCTTCGTGAATATTGTAAAAATACAACTTCGATCGATTCAAACTGGATGAATGTTCTCAATTTAAAAATTTGCAACAGGGTTCTTGTGTATAAATATAATAAATAATGTAGTATAATTAATAATATAAATGTGGAGACGTACCAAACAGGGTAAAGAGAGCGTCAGGCGTGACCATCTACACAGAGAACAGACAGAGTCCAGTCAGTAGTCAGCGAGTATATAGGATTTAATGTATAGTATGGGCACGCACAAGATTCACGTAATTCGTTTTTCAAAATTTACGGCACAAATGAGAAAAGAAGTGAGAAAATTGGTCGATTTTAATTTTTAAAAAGATACTACAAGCAAACTACAGTGCAATTAACAACAAAACACTAAAACATTACAAGTGATTGCATAATATTTATCCTTCTAACTTTCACTATAATTTGTAATATTATTTATATCAAACACTAAGACTAAATTTATTTTAAACATATACTGGATCTGAGTTTTAAATAAAAATAAAATCTTGAAATTTAAATTTCGCGCCACAATTACTAGATGCCACGCTTAAATATAACCTTTTAAATAACAGAAGTTTTGGCGCGAAACTTTAATTTCATAATTTTATTTTTTCATTTTTAAACCCAAATAGTACATTTTTAGTTTCTTCAATATGCATGACGCGAAAAGACAAAAATCTAGTTTTTATACTGGCTTTTGGTGAAAAGCCCAGTGGATTTTTGCACCAATGATGTGTTGTAAAAATGTAATAGGAGAGCAAGAGGAAATAGAGTGATACTGTAGTATCGGTGGTTTTTCTAGACGTAACGCGAAGCTTGTGCGCGATAAAAACGATAGTAGTACACACAGTTAAAGTACAGTAGTGACAAGTTGCAGCTGCGAGGTGTGATGCCGACACACATTTTTGAAGCGCCCTCGGCTCTTTAAACGTCGTTGTCATTTTACCTTCCATATCGCGACACTATTTTGACATTTCGATGCCGAAAGGTAATATAAAACTTTATATCGAATATTTAAATTTGTTTTTCATTCTCCCACCGTTCCTTTTTGTATTTTCTTATCTAAATTTAAATCTAAATGCAGTAACTTTAATTTAAAAAGAAATTACATTAATTCTGCTAAAAGCAAATACCAAGGACATGCAAACGGATTCTGGAGAAATACTGATTTGTGTGAAGGTACTCGTTTCAAGGTATAAAATTTGATTCTAATTAAAACTGAAAAACGGGTTCGTTCACAATGAACAATATTTTCGGTGTGAATGCACCTGTTTCATGTGGTGCCTTCACACTGAAGAGTCCTTTCCCAGGATCCGTTCCAGTACTTTGCTAGACAAATATGAATAAGAGCTCCGAAGGCGCCTCGATAAAGGATAATATCGCAACGACGTTACGATTTTAGGGCTAGAGATTTGTGACTTCATAGAGTGATTCGTACAGTCTGTTTAGAAAATGAAGATTAGGGGGCATGGACGACATGACAGGGAAAACAACGCATCGTGTGTTCGATTTCTTCGCCGATTGATCCCGAATTCTAGAAAGATCCCATTCTCAATCCATTATCTTGGAATTAGTTCTACCCACTGAAGAAAATTGGATCGGTTCCTTCGACGAAGAAATATTCGAGAAGGGACGAGAAACTGCAGGGTATGCCAACGTAATACTACCTCATTATTCATTGATAGATCACGTAGGTACGTACCGAGATATTTAGATTCTTAGTCGCGAACTAAATCCACCGCGAGGCACGTCGAGCACCGGAAGTTGGCTTAACACCCTCTTTATTTTTTTCCATAAATTCTTAGTTTCAAAATGAAAGTATTTTAGGCGATTGCCGTGCCTCACGGAGAAATCGTATCGAGATTGAGTCTTGAGTTGAAGAAAGAAAATATCCCGGACTCGAATCAGAAGGCCGAGTCAGAGGGGTGATGACAAAAGCAGGATCAGTTATAGGAGCACTTACCTCTTCGTTGAGATTGCTGATAAGCAAAACCGAGGACGGCTGAGGGCTGCCGGGAACGCGTACACCCAGGGCTCCAGCACCAAGGGTGAATCCTCCCAGACCTGCGAGGCCTCCTGCAGGAGCTACTCCGTTGTAGGGTCCAGTTAGCGGCGATGGAAGTCCGTGCATAGCCGCGAAGGGCGATGCCAGGACGCTCGGAGCGCCTGCAAGGGACTCTACTTCAGGAAATTCACGTGACGTCATTATTCAGCTCAGAAACAGAGTTGTTATTAAATAAAAGAGTTTAGTTTTTAGTCCGTGGGCTTTTCAAATTCGAGTATACCGAGTCAAGATAAATGTATCGTATCAGAATTTTATTAAAATGAACACTGGAACTTGGATTTAATTCGTCCAGACTTAAGTCGTTCCGCCAATTGATGTCGCGGCAGTCAGAAATCATTCATGGTTGAAGGCCACAACAAGTCATGCCCGAAACCGTACTTAAATCCAAGTTCTAGTGTACTTAAATTAGCCACCACTTTCGAAAAGTTTTTTATTTTAAAAACTGAATGTGCTTGAAGTTCTTTAAGTTTTAATGAAAAGAAAATTCAAATCTAAACAGTGATTATATGTTGGTTCATTATTATTTAAATAAATAGAGTATTAGTGCATGAATAGAGTTGGAACAAGATTTCTGGATAATTTAGAATTAGAAGAAAATATGTGTGGTTATTTATTTGTTTAGGAAGAAGAAATAAAGAAAATTCTACTTTTATCTTTCAGGAAATAGAAGTAGATTATTTTTTTATTTTGACATTGAAATTTTTTCTTGATTTTAAATACTAATTCTTTTAAAATTTAAATTCCTAAGTTTGGCAGTTCTACCAAAAATGAAGTGATAAAGGTTAAAAAATGGTAAATTGAAATGCATTTATGTTAATTCTAGCAAGTTGGTACACTTTAATTTTTAATGATTAAAAATTTTAAGCATTTATGTAAATTTCCGAATTTTTAAACGCCAAATGCTTCTAAAAATTAAAAGCTTCGAATAAACTCGTAATTTTTCGAATTCTTGTGTTTTTAATTTAACATAATTTTCAATTTCGACGCTTTTAATCTCGAATACTAGAAAACTTAGCCAATAAAATATCCCCTTGAATATAATACTAGTTCTGCACAATAGCTTTCGCACAATGTGAAAATCGCGCTATTGTACTTGGGTTATAAAGCATTTTACTTTACTCGGTATACTTTCTTCTAAAATCACCACTGACTTCAACTACTCAATTAAAATAAAAACTCATAAAAGTAAGAATAAATTTTAAATTATCTTTAAAGCGGATGAAAAAAATCACTCAAATATAAAATTCTTGATAAAAATCCGCAACTAAAAAAAAATATTTAAAAAAACGTGATCTGATAAAATTAAAATTTCTATAGTTCATAAAAGGATGCTAAGGACTAATAATATCTGAAGAATTCCATCATACTGCATAATTGTAGTCCTAGGAAAAGGACAATCAAAATAGAAAGCACAGAATGTATTAAATATACAAATACATTTATTGAAAAATTTTTAAAAATGCCTTTCTTCTGAACCCTTATGAAAAAAGGATTGGTAAGTATTACTTACAATACTTACCAATACTTTTTCTCATAAGGGGATTAATCCACGATTCCAGTGTTTCCAAGCACTTTTAGAAATTAGTGTTTTAGTAAATTGAAATCAAATGTATTGTCTGAATATTTTAGGTTCAAAAGCATGAGAAAAATGGAAATTGATAATATTGATTAAAGTTTTGCTAAAACTGCAGAAAAAGGTTTTTGAAGTTTTATCTTTTATATATAAAGACTTTTTAAAGATTTTTCATTTGACTTTGAACCTAAAATTATGACAAAATACCTACCGGGTATTCTGGCACGTTGTTGAGTACCAGCTGCACCAAGAAGTAGCTGAGGTAGAAGCTCGCCTCCTAGAGCGAGACTGGTTGCTGCATCAAGATTCTGGTCACCAGTAGGAAGTGTCGGATTTGTGTAGTCTCGAGATTTGTCATTATTGAATTTGACGTTCAGATTTTGCATCTTGCTGTAGTCAATTCGCAATGTGCAGCAAGAATTGTAGATGTTCTGACCATCGAGAGACTAAAAACAAAGAAACAACAATACTTAAATAAAACTAAAAAATTACAAATAGCTTTGCTTCATAAATATTTCTGGGGTGACTATTCAAGTCCTGGAAAAAAATTACCTGAGGACTGCAGGTTTTTTTCTGAAATCTCGCTAGTTTATTATACATATTGATTTTTTCAATCTTTGTACATACCTAAACGTATAAAAATAGTACTATTCTATGTATAATTAAATAACGGGGTTTTCACCTGTTAAAGTAACTCTATTAAAGGATAAGTAATTTCTTAATAATACAATTTTGACAAATTAATATTTCAAGATATTCTTAAATATATTACCAACAACATATATTTTGAATTAAAAATATCTTGCAGGTAAGTAGATTCCCTGTAAATATTATTTACAGGAAATATAAGTATATATTAAAATATACAGGACAATATTCGACTGGAATGATTTAATTTTCAGCTAAAATCAATTTTCTACTAAAATAGACGAAGTTTTAACAAATAAAAATTCATTTTCAAACGGAGAGATAAATTTTCAGAATAGTTCATTATTTAGTTAAAAAAGGACTAATTTTCCACCAAACACATGAGTTTCGAACAAAATATTTATTTTCCCAATTGGAATTCTTCCCTTTACACTAAAAATAAATTAGGATCATCTAAAAAATTTTATTCTCTAAATTCATGCCGGAAACACGTAAATAATTCGCTTGTAAATCAATCATTACTAAAATCAGCTGGCGGACAATGAGCACACAGTATATGACTTATACGTAATTTTCCAGATAGAGAATTGTAAATTTGAAAACGAATTATCCAGCATTGTTATCCTTAATAATAGCGAGTTCCATCGAGCGCCTAAAAGCGGCATTGCAGCTCGTTGATTGCACATGAAGCGAGAAATTCCGATTCGCGGAATAAAAACCTGATACATATAAAGAAAAAGCTCCGCTCGGTGAAAGCTTTCATTAATTTTTTAACGACTCTACCTACTTTAGAATGACAAAAGTGGGCTGAATAACTCTGTTCTCACAATGAAAATTTCGGCTAATCGGAACTTAACGCGTGTGAAGAGAGGGAAAACCAGTTTATTCGCAACTTATTGCTACTTTAACATAGAATCATATTATTTTCCGTATTATCCCGTAGTGTAGTACATTTTAGGAATTTACTTTATTTGTTCGAGCATTGCTGTGAAAACAGTTTTCTCATATCAACAAAAACATTTTCTTGTTATATGTGCAATCAATTTGTGTAATTGTTCCATCAATATTTTGGCTATTTCAAGAAAAATTTGATTAATACAAAAAAAACAATTTTCTAGTTTCAACAAAAGACTTTTTTGACATAACACAAATTTTGACGCGAAAAACTAAATTTGATTTAAAAATTTAACATTTCAAACTGAAAAACTAAAAGGTTTGAAATTTGATATGTTTGTGTAAAGTAATGCAGTTGAAAATAAGTACATTACAAATTTTAAAGAATTTAAAATCAAACTGATTGAAAATTGCATAATTTTCTGTGACATCACGTTAAAATTAAAGTGCTGGATTGGTTTTTCTATTATAGGGGGTTCCATAATTTTTAACATTCCTTCATCATTGCTATTTAACGAAAAAAATTGTAATCTTGTGACATTCTTAATATGGAACAAAAAAGTTTTTTAAATAAACTTATAAATTTTCCATTAATTACTCTCAGGTCTATCGCAGTCCAATTTACTTGAAAAAGGTGAAAAAGTACCCTATTTAACCCCAAAAAGTGACTAAAAATGACTAATGTGCATTAATAATGTGACTTAAGTTCTTCAGAATGTAAAAGAATTGAAAATAATTCGATTTGTGAGACTGCAAAACACGTTAAGATAAATTTAAAAAAATTTTAATGAATTGAAAAAAATTTGTTTAATCCAAAAATATTTTACAAAAGCGCCATTAAATTGAGTGAATTTAGAAGAATTCAAGTAAATGACAAAAATCCGGAGAATTCCGAAGTTTTCAAAAGAATTATCTTTTTGAATCTTTTAAAATACAATAAACTCTCGCATTCAGCCAGGTATCGAGGGTTGCCTTCAAATCTGGCAAATTCTTTAAAACTTCATAAAAATGTCTTGAAGTTCCTTCAAATCTTTCAAATCATTAGAAATCATTTTTAAAAAACCTTTCAATCTTTTAAAATCCCTTGAAACCTTTTAAGGATACTACTGCATTTTCTGACAAAGTTTTACTGCAATATTACACTTGATTATTCTGTCACAACAAAACATTAATATTCGACCTGAAAAAAAATTCACCTCTTCATTATTCATACTTTGCATCTAAATGAAACATTTTTGTGTCGTGCTTATAAATTAAAATAAAAATTTGAAATGAAATTAACAACGCTTATTGGTAGAAAGCATTCTTTCTTTGTTATTTATAGATACTTGAGGAATTTTATTTGGCATTACATTTTACAACAGTAGATAACACAGCCACACAAAAAAAAGTGTGCGGATCTGGTAACAAGACACACGTATTCCTATGGATTATGGGGCGCTGAATTCAAATTCGGTATCAAAAACCACCCATTACGTCATGGTTGAGCCATAACCTCAAAAAATGACGAAAAATCATGCTATGAGGCAAATAAATTTCAAAATAATGCCAGTGATGCAAATTTTCACTTCAAAAACATGTCGATAACTGTGAAGGATCAAGCCTTGCCTGGTATCAACTTATTTAACATAACTTTACCCAAGAGAACCTGGCCTCACCTAACCTGAATTAAGAGAAATTTATTGAACTACACGTAAAGCTCTGGAAGCATATTTTCCCAGTAGCAAATGTATGCTACATCGAATGGGTCAACTCGAGCCCAGTGATCCCAGATCTGAAACGAGATGCGGTCCAATTCGCTATGAGCCGCCGGTTGGAGGGGATAAGTAAAACGATGCCAGTGCCCGGGGTGGCAAGTAACGAAAACAGCGGGCGTGTGTTTTTATTACAATTCGTATGCATTTCAATAGGAAGGCAGTATGTCAAACGAATGTCAAGTGGATAGCTGCTGTAAAGAGAATAAAGTAAGTGAATCATAACCTCGCTTTCAAGCGTCTTTATTCGTGACAGTTTTCCAAATCTAGCAGACACT
>NC_046663.1:98086100-98089161 GCF_010883055.1 Belonocnema kinseyi | reverse complement strand
TTAACTCTTTGATTGAAAACTCATATTTCTCGCTGAAGAAAATCAACTTTTTGTAGATAATTCGTTTTATTGACTTTAAAATTAAATAATTTGGTTGAAAATTCATGTATTTTGTTTGAAATTTTTTTTTTGTAGATCATTAATTTTCTTGTTCGAAAATTCATGTTATTGGTTGAGAATTTAACAACTTTATTGAAAATTTATTTTTTCGACTAAAAATTTTTTTTTTATCTGAAAATGTAACTACTCTAGGATTGACTAAAAATTAACCGTTTTTATCTGGAAATTGAACTATTCAATTTTTGTTTGAAACTTTATTCAATACATTGTATTAGTTACAACACCAATTATTTGATAGAAAATTAATTTAATTTGTTAAAAAGTAAACTTTTGGGTTGAAAATTGATATATTTTGTTAATTAGATTTTTTCCCTAACATTAAGAAAACTGCGAAATAAAAAAATTTTCTTAAAATCTTCCGGATTCTTTTTTTTTAATTTTTAAAATGTTTTCAAATACTCACTTAAAATTTATTTGTCAAAATAAAAAATAATTTTCAATGTTCTTAGCAATCACAACAATTTTTGTCATTCTTTTCAAATAATGTACAATTCTCAAAAAGCTTTTTTTTTAAATCTGCAAAAGTCTAAATCGTGTTTCAAATTATTTGAAATAATTTCAAGTTTTAAATTAATTCTGAATCTTTTTTTAAATTCAAACTGTAGCGTTTAAACTTAAAATTTAGCTCATTACAAATTTAACAATTCAAGGCTTTCTATTTCGAACCACTCTGTTCAAATTTGTATAGTTTTTTAATAGTTGTTTATAATGGTTTGTCCCAGATCTGAATTATATTTTTTTTCAAAAAATCTCTGATCCAATTCAGAAATACATACAATTGCTTTAAAAAATTTCCTGTTCCAATACAAAATTCAGGATGAAATTAGAAAATTAAAAATTTTTAATCTGAAAATGATTTTTTCGAGGTGGAAATCTTTTGAATTTTAAACTTTTAAAACTGAAGCTTGACAAATTTTTAATACAGAAATATTTCATTTAAACCCTCAATGATTTATACGTATAAAACACAAACTTTTAATACCTTTTAATTGTACAATTTTTTTAATAAAATTATTTTAAAATACGAAATTACCATTTTAAAATTGTTATGACTTTAACATTTTAGAGATTTCTGGTTAAAAAATACAAATTATGCTATTAATTAACTTACTATCAAAATAATTGAATTTTTAACTAAAAAAAAGAGAATAACGAATTTCCAATAAAATAATTACATTCTCAATTAAATCGATAAATCTTTAAAAAAAAGTTTTAATTTTTAATTAAAAACTGTTGAACTCATTCAAAAAGATATTAATTTTACACAAGAGTTGACTTTTCAATCAATAAGGATTTTTTTTTAATTGTTGAATTTCAAAGCCAAAAAGATGATTTTTTTACAAAACAGTATAAACTTATTTTTAAACGGAATAGTTCATTTTGATCAATAAAAATGGATTAATTACAATTCTTTTTTAATTGGAAACTTTTTAAATTATAAATTGAATTGGTTTATTTTAAGTCGCTTTATATTCTTAATTTTTACTTATAAATTCAAACTCAAAAGTCTTATTTACGAATTGACAATTTTAAAAATCGAACGGTGTAACAAAACAGTTTCACTTTCAACTAAAAAAAAAAACGAAGTTTCAACCAAATCCTTAAATTTTTAACGAAGGAGATGAATTTTCATTTAAAATTATGAATCTTCATAAAAAAGGCTTATAATTTTTATTAAAAACTGTTGAACTCATCCAAACAGAAAAATTTTCCACTAAAAAGTTGAGTTTTCAGTTTTTTTAATTTTAGGAAAAAAAATCGAATTAACACAATAAATCAATGTTCAACCCAAAAGTTTACTTTTCAACAAAATAAATTAATTTTCTATCAAATAATTGGTGTTTGAACTAATAAAATGTACAGGATAAAGTTTCAACCAAAAATGGAATAGTACAATTTCCAGATAAAAACTGTGCTAAAAAATTGAATTGAACAAGAAAAAAAAAGAATTTCCAACAAAACTGTTAAATTTTCAAGGGAAAAGGTGAATTTTTGATCAAGTAGATTAATCTTCTATTAAAAAAAAACGATTTTCCAACTTAACAAAAAACAACAAAAAAAGACAATCTTAAGCAAAATACATGAATTTTTAAAGAAATTATTTAATTTCAAAGTAAAAAAGACGAATCATCTACAAAAAGTAGAATTTTTTGAGCGAAAAATATGAGTTTTCAATGAAAGAGTTAAACTTTCAACCAAATAGTTAAATTTTCAACCATAATTAAAAAAACTTGTGAAAAAACATATTTTTTTTACAAATTAGTTCAACTTTAGTGAAATAATCGACTTTTAAACCCAAGAAGATGTTCAGTTGATATTTTAACCAAACAATTTCATTTTTGACCAAAAATGATACATTTTCAACCAAAAAGATTAAATTTCTACTAAACAAGGTCAATTTCCAACAAAAGACATGAGCTTTCAACGAAATTGTTTAATTTTAAAACAAAAAGAGTATTTCCACCCAAAAATTATCATTTTAATTTTTAACAATATAGTTTCATTTACAACAGAACGACTTTACAACCAAAACATATTTATAGTTGATAATTCAACCGAAAAATGTAATTTTTAATCAAAAAGTATAAATTTTCCATAAAACAATTTAATTTCTGCAAACAAGGACGACCTTTTAACAAAACACATGATTTCTTAACCAAAAATGGTATTGATTATCAGTTTCAAAAATCTATTTTCAACGAAAGAGATGAACCTTCAAATAAAAAAAAATAAAAATTTAAAAAAAGTAGTTCAACTGTTGATAGAAAAGAGGACTTTTTTACAAAATAGTTAAATTTTCAACAAAATGATTAATTTTTTAATCAAATAATTGAGTTTTAATCCAAACGAGATGCATTGCAAAATCGCCAATTTCTTTAATTTCTTTCAAATGCGGATCAAGATATAAAAAAGACTATTATATTAAAACATAATTATAATA
>NC_046663.1:98067302-98086000 GCF_010883055.1 Belonocnema kinseyi | reverse complement strand
ACGGGACAACACAATGAGTTTAATTGTGTTACGTGAAGTTAAGTTAGGTTAGGTTAGGTTTTTTTAGGTTAGGATAGGTTTGACCTCTTTGCAGGTTAAGCCAAAGCTGATTCAAACGGTACCGCAAACACAACGGGACAACACAATTAGTTTAATTGTGTTTCGTGAGGTTAGGTTAGGCTAGGTTAGATTTATTTCTAGGTTAGGCTCGAGTTGACCCATTCGATGTAGCATACATTTACTACTGGGAAAATATGCTTCCAGAGCTTTACGTGTAGTTCAATAAATTTCTGTTAATTCAGGTTAGGTGAGGTCAGGTTCCGTTGGGTAAAGTTAGGTTGAACAAGTTGATATCAGGTAAGGGTTGATCCTTCACAGTTGTCGACATATTTTTGAAGTGAAAATTTGCATCACTGGCATTATTTTGAAATTTATTTGCCTCAGTGCATGCTTTTCCGTCATTTTTTGAGGTTATGGCTAAACCATGACGTGATGGCTGATTTTTGATACCGAATTTGAATTCAGCGCCCCAAAATCCATAGGAATACGTGTGTCTTGTTACCAGATCCGCACACTTTTTTTGTGTGGCTGTGTAATCAACAGTAATGGAAACTTAAACCTAAAGTTTTTAAAAAAAAAAGAAATAAAAAAATAGTGTCAATTTGAAGTTATTACAAGTCAAACATTTTGTTTGTGTTAAGAAGTCACTCGGAAAATATATCATTTTTAGGAATAACAAATGAAAAAATTTTACATTTATCTGACAACATAAGCCAAGTTAGATGGTATGAAGATTAACAATCCCGTACCGATTGTACCAATCTCACGCAATTTCAGAAATAAAAAAAATAACAACAATTTGAGTTTTTATGATTTTTGTAAAATAATGATAATTTCAATTATTATTTACTGAATAAGCAGATTTGAATTGTACGTAATCTGATGATAAATTATAAAGATCAAAATCATAACCTTGGCCGGTTAAAATGAAAATGTTTAATACTGCTAATTGACTCATTTCGTCAAATTTTTTCTATAAGAATATTCAACTGAATATGTAAGCTTTATTAAAAACTAATTTTTTTAAATTAGTGCAGTTAAGTGTGAAATTGCTAATTACTATACCCTAAAATATTTGAAAAGAATTCAGGACATTTGAGAAACATTTATAGACCCTAATTGAAGGGTCCGCGGTCTAAACCTGTTAACTGAAATTTTTATTTTTTATTTTCTGGAACATACATAGTTCCGCGGTCTAAATTTCTCTTCGCCGTGTAAAATTCATGAAATGTCAGTTAACAGGTTTAGACCGCGGAACCTTCAATTCAAATGTGTGTTTCAAATTCAATTCATGGAGTCATTGACTGAAAAAAAATGACTAAAGCGATTTTCAATTTTCAAGGTGACTAAAAAGTGATTTGAGAAACAAAGTGATTAAAAGTGACTGTACAACAGCCATGGTATTTCTTGACAGTTACTTAAAGTGCTAATTACAGGAATTTTCTGAATTTTGCCAAAAAAAAAAAAACTAAATTTACCCTGACTTTACCCTCTTAAGGTATTAAAGAAAAGTTACAATGTACAAGCTATCAGAAGTTAATAAACCATTAAATCGTACAATAAACAATAAACATGGATATTGGCTTTAGCAAATCGGTTTTGAGCCCTGGAGTACTTCTTTATGGAACATTGATATAAAGTGTATTTCTCAGTGGTGTCGATGATAAAGATAAGGATCAAGATCAAGATTAAAGAGGTTGCTAGCAAAGAAGAAATGCTAGAGAGTAATACCGGTGCTAATGAAAGTTACGGTCGGTTTACGAGCAACCAGGAAAACTAGAAACCGCAGGTGCGCCAGCGAGCTATGCGACGGTAGCTTGCGCTATTTGGTTTTCATTAATAATCCAGTAACGGCCGCCGCACAATGGCATGGTGGTGGTTTAACTCGATGGCAGAGTTTGTTTGACTTATATGCTCTGTTTCGTTTTGTTATGCGTGAGTAAATAGGTTGCTGGGGGTAAATAGGTTGTTCGCCTACATCAATGAATTTTATTTATAATTCCCAACCAACAATAACCGAATACAAAGAATCAAATTTCTGTTTATAAGCATATACTAATTAACTTATTACAATTGAGCCGTTTCAACCCTCATATTTTCATTCGTATATTACAGGGTTCTTACCAGTGGTGTACTCCTAAAGAAAAAGTGGGCTGACAGTACTTTCCATAATCTACGTTGCCAGTTTAAGGGGGAAGGAGGGGCTTAGAATTAAGTTTAAAATCAAAGAGGGGGAGGGGTAAAAGTATAAATAAAGTTACGGAACTAAAAAACATTTAGAAGGTAAGCCCAATCAGAAGTTCGATCTATATTTTTTGGTAAAACTCCTCTTTATTAATTGAAGAGGCTACGATTATATTTTTGGTTCCAAATTCATCTAGTCTGGTTAAAAATGATATTATTTGGTTGAAAACTAAATTATTTTATTTAAAAATGCAACCATATAGTTAAAAAGTAATCTTTTTATCAAAAGTTCAACCTGTTTGTTACATTTTTTTTAGTAGAATATCTTTGGTTGAAAATTAAGTAGATAAAAACTTGTTTTCGATTAGATAAAAAATTGTTTCATGTTAGGTTGAATATAAATTCCTTAAACTGACAATTAAACTATACCATTTTTGGATACAAATTCAATTGTTTGGTTGAAATATCAGCTGTTGTATGCTTCATTGAGAATTCAACTTTGTTTATTGAAAAGTTTATTGTTTGACTTCAAGTTGAAATACTTTTTTTTTCAATCCAAAAATTTAACTATTTCATGCTTGTTCAAAACTTTATCCTGTATATTGGATACATTGGAAATTCGTGTTTTTTTTTTATAAAACATCAATATTCATGGTCGAAAATTCATCTTTTTGGTTTATAATTTAACAATTTTGGTGAAAATTCGGCTTCTTATTTCAAAGTTATTTTTTATCATGATTTTTATCTGAAAATTTAACTACTCCACTTTTGGTTCAAACTTTACCCTGGATATTGTATAAGTTAAAAATTCAACTAATTGTTACAAAATTGATATATTTTGTTAAAATGTCGTCTTTTTGTGTAGAAAATTAGTCTTGTTTGTTGAAATTTCACTTTTTGGTTAATAATTCAACGATCTTCTTAAAAGATCATTTTCCTAGATTAAAAACGAGTTTTTATTGTTGAAAATTTATCTTGCATGGTAAAAAAGGCATCTTTCTTGGTTAAAAATGAAGTTTTTTAATTAAATTTGAACTGTCATTTAAAAAAGGTATCGTTTTTTCTTAAAAATTTTAATGTTTTATTGAATTTTAATCGTTTCTGTTTCAAAATTCGACCATTTGATTGAAAATGTATACGTGTATGGTGAAAATTCAACTGTTTTGTTACAAATCTAATAATTTTTGAAAAATGTAACAGTTTTGTTAAAGCAATTATTTTTGGTCGAACATTTAACTATGATGTTACAAATTCATCCTTTTTTTATCGAAAATTCATCTTCTAGGGTAAAAAACTCATCTTTACTCGTTGAAAATGTATCCTTCTTAGTTGAAAAGTAACTTACATTAGATAACTTAAAAGTCAGAAAAAAATGCGTCTTTTTGGCATGAAAATTTTAGTATTTGGTACAACCTGAACTATTTTTTGTAAAACTCGTTTTTTTTACTGGAAATTTCATCTATTTGGCTATCAATGCATATGTTTTTTTTTTTAATTCGTAATAACTGTTTTGTTAAAAATTCAATGTGTTTCGGGTTAAAATCTTAGGAATTTAAAGGATTTGTATTGAATTCAATGTGTATGCTTTGAAATATCTTAAAAACTTTTTAAATACTTCGAAAATCCCTGAAAAAATATTTTAAATTTCTTTGAATTTCTAACAATTATTTGAAATCACTTGAAATCTTTTTAGCTGCTTTGAAATACCATAATATTCTTCGTAATCGCTTAAATTAGTCAAAGTTCTTTCGAAATTCCTTGAAATCTTTTAAAGTCAGTTGGAATCACTTGATATAATTCGAAATAACTCGGAAACATTGAAATTTTTAAAAACTTGAGCAAACCCAAAGATATCTTCCAAAATGTTGTGACATTTTTACATAATGAAGTTAAATTATATTCTCTCAATAAATTAGATGATTATTATATAAATTAGATAACAAAATTGAGTGTTAGCTGCCGATTTTATTTTTTAATTTCAAATGTAATGAATGGAGCAATTTCAAATCATTCAAAAGCCAATTAGATATTCAATAACAATGATGTCTTTCGTTACACAACTTTTATAAATTGCGATATATTAATATTAATGAAGGATTTCTTCGATAAGGGGTACTGTTATATATATATATATCTTACATTTTTATTGGAATGATTGATGAACAAGACTATGAAAGCTATTTTACAATACGCTTAGGAGATTTCGAAACAGATGTGGAAGATTTATTGCTCAATTTCCAAGAAGATAGAGTAACTCAAGACTTATAGCTAAATTTTCAATTTGTTGGAAAAGGTAAACTTAAATCTACAAAAAGAATTTCTTTCAGTTTGTTCAGGTTGTTCTATTCGTTTCAGGAAAAGGAAAAATTTTGAAAGGTAGAAAAGAAATGTAAGTATTGACAGGCTGTCGGGGGTTTGAAAATTCCAGAAAATGAGCTGAAATTATTTTTACTTCTAGAGATGAAAGAAGAAAATTACATCCGATCCGCTTTTTCCTGGGGTTTTTGCCCCAGGGTGCAAACATTTGTCAAATTTATTGAAATTTTCCCTCTTCCAATTATGAAAAAATATTGAAAATACCCCCCCCCCCCTTCAAGTAGTTAAAAATGATGAAAAGAGGAAAACACTTATTTTAAATTGTATTATATGTGATAAGGAATTTGTGGTATTTCAAGTGGCTGGTTAGATTTTTCCACTAAAAATCTGCAAAATTGTTGGACAAAAAATAAATTTTATTTCCCGGTTTTCATAATTTCCGGTTCAGCGGGCATCCCATGAATTTATAATTTAAAAAAATGTTTCTAAACTTTTTTTGCGAAGCGAATTAAAACAAAAAGCTCCAATCCTCGGCTTTGTTGAGCCCTTTTCATCTTCATCAGTAACAAAATTTAGCGTTTGTGAGATTGCAGATTATAAATTTATCCGCTTACAACGATTGGTCGTGTTCGCCAGTTTGGCTTTTACATTTACCACCTTCACATTTCATCCATGTTGTGTGGGATCTGTAAAGGAAATGAGGCCGATAGCGCGTATTTTGTATACGGCAGATTCAACAAAGGCATAACCCCCAGGCCCTTTCACGAGAAACTAGCTCGTTGAAAAGCCTTTCTGATACACTGACTCTACGTAATTGACTTTTTCTCCGCTGAATTTAACGAAAAAAAAGACGCAAGAGGGGAGAATGTTAGTCGATAAATGTAATTCCTGTGTTTCCCGAGATAGAAAGAAAAATAACAAGTTACTTCGGCATCACTCGAAATCGTGGACAAAAAAAACAGAATAAAATTTCAAAGCTGTTTTTCGTTTGCCAAACAAACAGGAGCCGAACTTTTACAGACAAAAGGGAAAATGAACTTTTTAACTATTTCAATTTCAACCTTTTTTGAAAGCTTAGGAATGAAATCGTATTTCTGTTTTAAGCTAGTTTTAGTGGTTTGGTTTTTATTATAAACAGAATCATTTATGTAAAACTGAATTATGAGAAAACTGAATTGTTATTATTAAAACTGATTGAAGAAGGTCGATTAATTATGTAAGGCTTTTTCTGGGAGAAAGGGGCCCGGAAAATTTAAGGAATCCTTACTGGGGAGGGGGTGGGGAGTTCAAAGAATTTCCTACGTACGTTCCCTCTTTCTATTTTTACATTCTCATTCATGAGAGTGTAATATAATCGTCCAAATTTTCGGTCTCTGGTTTTTAACGGATCTTTACGTTTCGGCACTCACAGAATCCGAAAATCATAAAATTTCATCGGTGTCGGCCTATCTCTATGTCTGTCTGTATAACTGTACGTATGGTTTAACTGAATGTTGTAGGTGCTCTAACTTTTGAAGGATTTGTCCAATCAAGTCAGCCTTTGATACACTTCTTAAATTTCCCAAACTGAAGGCTAAGTTCGTTAAGCAAATATTTTCAAATAAAATTAAAAAATTTAGAGCATTTTCAAAATTTGAAAATTTTTTGTTTTTCAAATTTGAAATTTGTTGTTAAAATTTCTTATAGATAGGTGGAAGAATTGCAAATTATCTAAATAAAATCTTTTATTTCGATGAAAATTAGAAAAGTTATGTACTTAAAAAAAATTTTTTAATGTTCAGAAAAATAAATATTTTTCTAAAAGATTAGAGAATTTCATCCGAATTCATCACTAGATATCAAATATATTTAGAAACTATGCCAGTTAAATTTTTCGATTAGACAAAAATTCAGAAAGTTTCAGCTTTTTCAAAATTTCAATAAAAATTTTTTGTGAGTTTTAGAAATTTTTGTCAAATTTTCTGATACACGTCAAAAAGAATGGCAAATTATCCTAATGACATTTTTAAATTCGATAAAACTTCAAAAATTTATATGCTTTTCAACATTATGAAAATTTTCTAAAAAAGGAAAAACAAATAATTTAATAGTTTAGGAAATATAAATCCAAATTTGTACTAGATGTAAAATAAATGTTTTTCGAAACTATTATCATGAAATTTTTTAATTAGACAAAATTTCCAAAAAGTTGAATCATTTTAAAAGATATGCAATTTTGATTTTGTAAGAGATCCATAAGTTTAAATCGTTTTTTTTAGTAGATTTTAAAAAGATTTACAAATTATTTTGATGAAGTTTTTGAAGTGGACACGAATTATCGAGCGCGAGTTTCGTAATGAAAATGTAATCGTCAAAGCCGCAGGTGCTTTGAGAACCCTCTTTAAAATCAAATCGAAAAAATTTTAGTTACAATTTATGGCTGTAATTCCTTAGAAGTTTAAATCATAGTTTTCGATTTAAGTTATAGTATTCACAATATTTGAAAAAATGTAGTTAAAGTGTACGCATTAAACGTACGCAGACGAGCGCGAAGCGCGAGGGCGTACCCGCGCGCCCTAGACGCGCTCAAACTTGACGCGAAGCGCAGCGTGCCCAGCGCGCAGCGAGAATGTGCCCGCGAAGCGGGCATATTATTTTCAATATGCTACTTGGCATCTGTTTTGGATATTGAATTTTTTTAAGCTTATATACACATTTCATTATTTATATTATTTCTTTTTTATTATGTAATAATTTATATTACATACTCTCTATGAATGTGGAGTACACATTTCATTAAATCTTACGGAATACCTGGGCATCTTTGCAATGATTTGGAACCCAGTGAATTCCTTTGAAACTTTTCTCAATTCCTAACATTTTTTTAAATCATGCGTAAATGACTTTAAATCCTTCAAAATTTGGTCACATCTTCTGAAATCTGTTGATCTAATTTTGAATCTTTTGGAATCAACTGAAATTCTTCGAAATTCAATGAAATTACTGGAACAACTTTAAATATTTCAAAATTCGAAAAATCCCTTAAAATCATTTCAAATCTTTAAAAATCTCTTGAAAACCCATGAAATCTGATGAGTTTTTATGATATTCCTTCAAGTCCCTTCAAACGTTGAAAACCTAATTAAAATATCCCCTGACATCCTAGAAAAATTCGTAAAAATACTTTAGTATCTCTTAACTCCTTTAAAAACTGTGTAAACCACTTAAAACACTTTGAGATTCTGTGAAATTGTTTGAAAACATTGCAATCTTACAATTCTTACAATTTTCTTTAAAATCTCTCAAAATCGGTTAAAATATTTACAAGTATTCCGTGAAATACTTTCAAATATTACGAGATCCCTTGATGTCTTTGATATCCCTTTAGAGTGTATTGAAATCTTTTAAATCAGTGAGAATCTTTTAGAAGAAGACCCTTAATATATGTATATTAAAATCCATAAAAATTCCTGGAAATCCCTTAAGATTGTTTACAGCATTCTGAATGATCGAAACTGCTTAAAATATTCTAAAGTCCGCTAAAATCCCTTTAAAATCTTTAAGATGTTTAAAAAATCTCTTAAAATTCCTTGAAATTCCCTAAAATCATTTGCAATGCCCTAAAACTGTTCTAATCCCTTAAAATCTCATTAAATAACAAAAAATTTAATTAAATTCCGCAAAAATGTTGCAATTCTTCGTAATATTTTGTAGTAATTTAAAATCCCTTAAAATATCTTAAAATCCCTTACAATCTTTGGTAACATCCTACAACTTTTGTAATCGCTTCAAATCTTACGCAAAATTTGTGTAATTGTTTGAAATACTTTGTAGTCATTTGAAATGCCTTAAAATCTTTTTAAATTTTTTTAAATCGTTTCAAACAATTGGAAATCTTTCAAATCTTTTGAAATCGCTTGAAATCATAAAAATCCTATAACATTTAATTACAATTTTTTAAAAGCTATACAAATTTCTCGAAATCCCTTAAGGCACTTTATGATTTTAGGAAATCCTTTTGAATTCCGTAGATATACTTTGATATTTTTTTAAATCTCTTGAAATCCCTTACAATATCCCGCGAAATCATTGAAATCCCAATAAATCTCTTAAAATACTTTGAAATCTTTGCAGATATTTTCCAATTCTCTTAAATCTTTGAATGCCATATGAAATCTGTTTAAATCCCTAAAAATCCGTAAAATCCTTATTAATTCCTTAGAATCCATCAAAATCCTTCGGTATCTCTTGAAATCCTTCGAAATCGATTAAAATTTCTGGAAATCTGATTTCACTCCTGAAAGTCCCTTAAAATATTGTAATATCCCTTTAAAAAATTGCATTAACTGTGAAATTTTACTACTTCATTTCTTCAAACTGTTGACATTTTTTTAAATCATTTGAAATCCTGCTCTGAACATTTTCTAATGCCTTGAAATCTTTTGAAATTCCCTAGAAAACTTTGGAAACCTCGTTGAACTTCATAAACATTTTCTATTCTTTGTAATATTTTTTAGTTCTTTGAAATAACTCTAAATCCTGTGAAATCTATTCAAATACTTTCATATTACAGGAAATCTTAGAAGTCTTTTGAAATCCCTTGAAATATAATTTATTATAAAATTTTTAGAAATAAGGGCGGGGGGGAGGGTCATACAAATCTTGCAAATCCTTACTGTAGGACGTAAAAGAGCTCTACAATTTTTAAAATCAACCTTACGTTATTAACGGACGTTCCCTCACGAAAAATAGATTATATCTATGGGTGACCATTCGTATTTTATGATACTTAATTTCTCGTTTCTCTGGAAGGTCAATTTTGCTTAATAAGACTATATTTATTAGTAGATTAGAGATATAAATCGAAAACAGGGTACATTCCGATATCCTCGGGGAAGGAAGTTCCTAGAAACTGGAACTTTACCAAACACGAGAGAGCAAATTTACGAGATAGGAAGAGATACTTACGAATTTAGCATTCTGTGCCGAAAGCATGTCCGGATATTGTATGAGAGCTTGGAAGGAACCTGAAACGGAGAAAAATTCTGGTAAAAATGTTGGTACGTTTCATCATATTTCGTCCTCGATAGACCATAACTCTCTCCTTAAACACACACATCAATGGGAGAGAGATAAACATCAGAGAATGCACCTGAGGATAAAATTTCATACTTTACTACTTGAGTTTGTTATTTACAAGATTAGTTTCCTTCTTTTGGATCCTGAATTTATTTTCAATTCATTTTGAGAGGTTGGCCAAAAAACTTAATGTTCAATATATATAGAATATTTTATGAAATAAAACAATTTTCAGTGAAAATGTTAGCCAAACTGACTGATAATAATTAACCCAAAAAGAAACTAGTGATATTGACTTTAAAACAATTGCATCTGCATAAAAATGAATTAGAAAATTATATAACATGAGAAGAATTCAATGAAATATATAAAAATCCAAGGTAAAATAAAAAAGTCAAGTGAATTGAGAACAATTATAAAATATGACGAAATTAACTGAATTCAGCAGTTTTTCGATGAATTAAAAAAACGCCAGGTAATTCAAAAGATTGAACTAACAAAAATGGTAATAGACTGAATTAAGTAGAATTGATTGAATTTAGTCAATTTCTTCAAATCATTCAAATTCTAGGAAATTCCTTGACAATTTTTGCAAATCTCTTGAAACTTTTAAATTATTGGATTTTTTTTATTTTACAATATTTCAAATCCATTCAAATATTCTGAAATTCCTTGTAATATTTAAAAATATGTAAAATTCTTTTAAATCCATTCAAATTATTAAAATCAATTGCAAAATCATTGGAATCTTTTAAAATGCCCTCAAATATTTTTAATTCTTTGAAATCTTTCGTAATTCATTTAAGATTTTTAAATCTTCTTCAATATTCCGTGGAATTTTTTGAAATACTCTCAAATTTATTGAAATATATCAAAAGTTTCTTGGAATATTTTGAAATACAGTACCATCCAGGAGTACGATACCACCTATAATACTAACAATTGAGGCTTCGGATGGAAGAAGGGCACATAGGACCATATGCCATTTGCCCGTAAATTACGTTAAACGACGCAGGCGTGCCTTTTACATATATCATATAAAGGATATTTTAAAATACGCATGTTTACCTGAGTTATAAACATTACAAGGTCAGCGCGCCTCGACCTACTGCAGTAAAATTAAATAGCTAATATGCCGCACTTAATTATAACGTATTCGTGAAAGAAACTAATGAAGCTAATGAAGACGAAATCATGTCATCTTAGGAAGAAGCAGAAGACTGAAAAATGATTAAATGACCAATATTGTGAAAAAGACCATAAAGTGTTCGAAAAAATGTTCTAGAAGCTTTAAATGTGAGTAATAGCATTAGCTAGATCTTCCTAGAAATTGAAAGACATGAGAACTCATTCCGAATTTCCTTATTTCAATAAAAAAAACCGATATATTAACTTTTTTAAAGATATTATTCCATTTACGGAAAAAGGGCATATGGTATAACCTAATTTTTTTAAACTGTAATATTAAAAAGTTAACATGCTTAAGTAATCATTTTGCGTATGAATTCTTTAAAGGATAAGTTACTATGACTATTGCAAAATACAGTTTATATATTGTACAAATTTCCACGTACTTATACTAGAAGAAAAACTTTCTCCTTAATTTTCTCGAAACGCTACTTTGGCTTATGTGCTCTTTTTCCATCCAAGGCCTCAAATTCACTCACTTCGCACAGGATATCTCCGGAATAAAGAAAGGTATAATAATTTCTGAAAAAGCATTAGAAGGATTATTAAATTCTACATTAAATGAGTTCTAGAGAAAATACCTATTTTTAATAAATAGAGACTGAGATAGTGAGTTAGAAACACCTGCCTAATTTCTCATTTTTGCCCATTCTCAAAATTCAACTTAAACTCCTGGAAAACCCTAGCAAAATATGGTAAACTTTTTCCGTCACAAAAAAAAACCCATTAGTCAATTAAGAAGTGACTTTATCTTCAAAAACTGACTCAAAAGTGATTTAAGGATGAAAGTCATTTAGAGTGTTATTCAGAGTGGTTCTCACAATAATTCCCTAAATTTTCCCTGAGTTCCATGGGAAAAAATTTATAATCGAGGAAAATGAACACATTTTTAAATATCAAAAAGTTGACTCTGTAATTTTGTATTCTCTACTTTGAAAAAAATGGTAAATTTGATTCGATCATAATCATTAATGGCGTTTTTTTTTTCTTTAAAATATTATCGGCTATTCCATTTTGAACAACGTAATTTGAAACACACGCACTGGAACCTGGATTTCGGTAAACTAGATTTGTAAGTTCCTATAATTGCTGTCCTCGGAAATTTGGTAATGCGGGGAGCCGTAGGGCCGATAGAGAGGCGATGTTCAGTCAAACATGACAAACATCATGAGGTCGCTCTAGCAGCGCGTTAGTTGCATCAGGTTACTTCATGTATGAAAATCAACAGGAATTCTTGATGCGACACAAATCCGAAAATATCCCATTTATTGCTTGAACTATGTTAATTCATCCATAACAAATGCTTCTTGATAATCATGAGCTTCTTAATTAAAAATGAAGAAGCTCATTATCATTTGTTTTGAGGAAATTCGAGTTTATCTTTATTAGGTGAAAAGTTTTCCTGTGTGCGCAAGATAAAAGCGACGGATGGGTCGGACTTAATTGGGTGGTAAGGTAATTAAATAAGCGACATTTGAGATTGTGAGAAAGCTGAGCCGGGTAGCAAAACAGCCCGTCGGAAGCCCGTTGCCTCGATTATGTCCAAAAGACCAAAAGGGGGTTTGAGGTGCCTACTGCCTCGCAGCCACGAACTTGAGGTCAAGTGGTTTTAGTCGCTTAGTGCTGCTGACGACATCCCATTGTTGCTTGACACCACGGTCACAAACTGTGAGACATTACATGTAACCAGATTCGACCAAAGGAAACAATTTCCGTAGTCCTGACCACGACGGCAGCTTCATTCCAAACATTCAATTTAATGATACTGAATTGTTATTATCAGGGATAAGACAAACATGGCACTTACAATTAAATTGTCAATACTATTCTCCATATGAACAAATCTTAAATCTTTTCTTAAATACATTTTTTAAAATATAAACATATCAAAGATAATTGTTGAGAATCTTTAAAGAAATAAAATGAAATTTAAAACATCAGGATTAAATAATAATTGAAAATGTTACCTGAAGAGAAAACAAAAACATAAAACCTTATCGCTAAGTCAACGATTTGAGCTTAAAATACTTTTTCTAATGTTCGCCTTCAGTTCTCTTCCAAAATTAGTTACAATCACTAATAAAAATATTATTATCGAATTTATGAATCATTTTTAACAATCCTCACTTTTAAATTAGAGCTAACTTTAGCAAATTCTTAGGATACATCTGAAATCTGTTAGGGTTACCAAGTTCCTGGAAATTTTGTTAAAACAATGCAATTTTCAAAATAACTTGTAATCCATAGAAACCCCTTGAATTCTAAAACCCTGTGAATTACTTAAATATGCAAAAATCCCTTGAAATCTCTCAAATCCGTGAAAATCCTTCGGATTAACTAGAAGTTACTTGAAATTTAATTTAATTTGTTCCTTGGAGTTCTCTAGAGATTCGTTAAAATCCCTTGAAATCTTATTTAAAATATCATTGATATTCTTACTTTACATTTACAAAATCCATGACAATTTTCTAAAAGTCCTTTAAATCTAATAAATCTAATCAATTAAATATAATAAAGCCCCTTAAAATCCCTAAAAATCCTCTAAAAGCTTGGAAATCCACTGAAATATATTAAGCCCTTCATTTTTTAAATCCCTTAAAATATATAGAAATTACTTTTAATATTAGAAAAACTTTTGATTACTTTTAAAATCCTGTGAATCCCTCAATTATTGTTAAATTCCTTGACATCCCTTGACATTTTGCAAATATCGTAAAATTTTTTCAAATCTTTTAGATCATCTTAAATTTTATGAAATCATTTGCAATTCCTTAAAAATTAGTAAATATCTTGAAATTCTATACGAAATGCTTAATCTGAAATTATACGAATAAATTCTTAATTGCTTAGAAATTATTAAGTCTTTTGAAATTTCCCTTAATCCTACTAAATTCTTTCAAATATCATAAAATTCCTCGGAATATTTTTAAGTGTACTTTAAAATTGTTTGAAATTTTTAAAAACATAAGTCTTGTACAATCTACTACAATATTTTGAAACCTATAACATCTTTAAAAATTCTTTTAAAGATGTTTAAATCCTTGAAAACCTCTAAACGCCCATAACGAAACCTCTTAAAATTTTATTCAATTTCATTTGCTCCCAAAAGTTTTCCAGATATTCTCTGAAATTATCTAAGATCCTTTGAAACTTTACAACTCCTTTGATATCTTTGATACCCGTTTAGGATCCTTTCACATTTTTGGACTTGGTTCAAATTTCTTGGACTCTTTTAAAATACCCGCGAAAATCTTTGAAACCTATTAAGTTTGACATTTTAGACTAATTTTAACAGATAATAGAATCGCTATAAATGAATATTGACACTGATGATATAGTAAATAAACATAAATACATTATGTTTTGTTCGATTTAAAATTTTAACGTGGAAAATGTTTGAAATAATATTTTAATTACGAACGTTTCGGAACTGGAGGGTTAAATTAAAAATGTTATTGATGTAAGCGTTTAAATTGGAAATTGAAATAGATTGCATAAAGATTGTATCTTTTTACATCAATTATTGAAAAATCATTTTAAAAAACTTTTATATTCTCCCTGAAATATGTTTTTACAATACTATTTAAGAAATTTGGTACTAACCATTTTTCGAGAAGGTGACAATTTTCAGAACCTTGCCAAATCGTGCGAAAATCTGAAACAGAAAATTAAACGACGATTAATACAAAATTAATGATTTTTTAAATCATTAGAAATAATTACAGGAAATTCTAAGATACAAAAAATTGTAATATTCTTTATCTATAAATATTTTATGAGCCTGGTATAATATTCTCTAAAGAAATGTTGACAACCTTTTTAAACCAAAAATTATTTGAGCAATCTATTGGTTTTTAGCGAACCAATATTCCACTGACCTAAATCCTTGAACGTATTATCGACACATTTTATATGGAAATAGTCAGTTGAATTAATCAAACTGTTTCTCAATTGTTTATTGTCATCTGGGTGTTGGAAATAAAATAATCAGCCTGAACAGTGCACTCAATACAGGTAAATCCTAAAAACAGTATCACTTATCATAGGATTAGTTTACAGGCTTGTATATACGATTCCAAAACAATTGAAGAAAAGTCAATGGCATTCAATGAGTTAATTCACGTACTCTTAAACAATCATTTTATTTATTGGAAGCGCAAACATATTCTATTAAAGAGAAAAAATATTTAATAGTGTATAATTATGGAAGACAAATTTTACAAGACAACAACCGTAATATTGTAAATAAGGTTAGATAGCGTTATCTCTCGGTTATCATTGTATCGATCATTATATTATATGTGATTAAGGTAAATTATCAAACATTAAAACATACCCACAGAAAAATATGTTCACTTATTACTAAATAAGTCTACCAGACTTCATAAATATGAATAAAATAAAAAATATTCCACAGCAGCGTTCAGTTGATCAAAAAAGTATTTTTACATGATATGAAGCCTTTTCCAGACAAAAAATATTAATCAAACGAAACCGTTTATTTAATATCAAATCGAAATTCGAATTGTGAAACTTGATATTACATTTTAATTTTTTTGTTGGAAAACCATGCACCGGAAATTCCATTCAGGAAACCAACAAAACGCCAATCGGTTTACAGTAACTTGATCCAATGTTTCATACATGATTAAATTTTCAAGTCAAGGAGACGAATTTTTAAAAAGAAAGTTGAAGTTAAAATCCGGAAAGTTACATTTAAAACAAAAAAATCTCATTTTTATCAAAAAAAGGTGACTTTTCAACTAAGAAAGATGACATCTCTACCAAAAAGATTAACTAGCCAAAGTTATATCAAGTTGAATTTCGGACCAAAAAAGATTACTTTTTCAAAAAATAAAGTGATTTAAACAAAAATGGTTGAAGTTTTAACCAAATAGTTGAATTTTCCACTTAGAGCGATGCACTTACAAATAAAGAGATTCATTTTTAACCCAAAAAGAAGAATCTTCAAGTAAATACACGCATTTTCAACGAAATGGTTGAACTTTCAACTTATAAGGAAAACTTTTAAACTATAAATGGAATAGTTAAATTTTGAGAGAAAAAAATGTTTTTTCAATCAATATGAAAAGAAATTATTAACCAGAGATAAAATTTTAACGAAAATGGTGAATTTTCTAAAAAAATGCATTGTTCGCAAAGTACTTTAACTTTCAACCAAGTTATTAAATTTAAAAAAATGAATTTTTAACAAAATAGTTAACTTTTTAACCACAAAATATTTATTTATAGCGACAAATGTAATAGCTAATATTTCAACTTAGAAAGATTTTAATTTAAATAAAAATCATTTAAACTGAACCAAAAGAGACGAATTTTTAACAAAAATTGATAATTTTTCAACCCAAAACGATGAAATAAAAAAAAAGTTTAATTTACGATCAAAAAAGATAAATTTTGAATGCGATAGTTAAATTTTTAATTAAATAAATTAAATTTGTTACCAATTAATAGCATTTTGAACCAAACTAGATGAATTCTGAGCCAAAAATATAATAGATCGAATTTTCAATGTTTCACCTGACTTCCACGTTTTCCCTTATCTGCGGCCGCTACCCTGTAAGTCTATTTATTCTGCGACTTTATAAATTATCATTAGGATTCATTGACAATAAGATTGACTGTAGCAACTGCACATCCTTAATTTTTTACGATTCTTTATAGATAAGATTTTTAACTCAATCAAAATAAATGTTTTCTTTTAGTGTATTTGAGAGGCACAATTTTTTCATTTTTTCCAGCACTTTCCTTCTTTTCTGCTTGTGCTTGTATGAAAGATTTGTTCTCTCTGGTCAGATAATCTCTCGGGAAATCAACTGCCTCCGCACATAAAGAGCGACAAGTTCAGGCATGTGTATAAGTACTGCTTACTCACAAACTTACATGCAAATCTTTATTACTTCATTCATCTCACGTTTACTCTATCGCAATTCGAAGACACGAAATGGGAAATGATTTTTCTTTATCTTGTTATCAGGGTGAACACTATTTTTATAATTTTCGTTTCCCCGTCTTTTCCGGTAAAAATCGTTATTTCTCTTTCTTTAAAATTATAAAATGGAAGCATCTAAAATTTTTCTAATAAACGATTTTTAATTAAATTCCGTTCAAGTGTAAAAATTTAAACATTTAAATTTGATAAATTAAGCAGCTGAAAGATGAATGGTTCCAAAATCTAAATCCACACTCAGAAAAAAGATTCTTGGATTCGAATTTGCATAGTATTAAAAATTAATAATTTATAAATTATTAATTTAACTTTTAACATTTCTACCAATCCAATTTCGATTGCAAAATTAAAACTTATGAAAGGAACATTTTAAAAATGGAGCGTTCAACAAGAAAATCCATTACTCTAAAATTGTAAGCATTCTAAATTAAAGATATTATTTCATTTCTAAAGTATTCAATTCCAATAGTTTAATTTTTATAAATTTTGACTTTAAACAACACAAGTTTTAATTGTTTAATTTCAAATCGTTTAATTTTTAACACGTACTTTAGAATGATTATTTATTCTTGAAATCGAATCAAATATTTTTCAATTTAAAATTATTTGTTTAATACTTCGACTAAAAATCAGACCATTTTAAGATTTCATTGAAAATTAAAAAATAATAATACAAAACAAGATTTTTATAATATTATTTCAAATGTTCGAATTTAAGGGTTTGAAGCAAAAAACACCTTAGTTTCAAGGCCTCAAAGATTAAACTGTTTTGGAATTGCGCATCCAAAACTATAATTTTAAATTAAAATGATAGATATATCAAAGATAATAAAATCTTATTAATAAGTATCATAACATGTAGTATCAAGTGACATGCAAAGTGAATGCATAAATTTTTTATTAAAAAAATAGATTTCCATAAAAAAAACTCACTCATATTTCAACGTTCAAAATTTAAGACTTTTAAATATTGTGACCATTTAAAGCATAATTATTCTAAACACTTTCAAAATTATATGCTTTTTAATTGTAAACTTTCAAAATTATTTAATTCGAATTTCAAGTGTTAACAATAATTAAACAATTCCAAACTTCACTTAAGGGCATGTGATATTTCGTAGTGTGGTCAATCGGGTACAGTTCCCCCGGCTTTTTTCCACAAAAATGAAAATTTTTAAAAACTGAATTCGGAGATACTATAAAATATCATAACGGACGTCCCTGGACTCTTTTTTGAGGGATAATAACAAAAAAAATGTATTGTGCTAAATTAAAATTGTATGCATGTGCATTATTTTGAGGTGTCATTTTTCATCTCTGCCTTTCCGATAATTTGGAAATTGTTTATGAAATAAACTTTTTTGATTGCCTGCAAACAAGGTTAGTTCCGGGAGATTAGTTACTATGTTTATTTGTAAGTCAGTTTTTTGGGCCAAAAATATTGTGTAGTTTGGAAGTAACGCTCGGGAGAATTGTAACACACATAACCTCGAAAAATACACACACGTTGTTAGCAATATCAAATCTTTTTTTGAAAAAACACACAATAAAGTGTGCGGAGACGTCCGTTAGCATGTTCGCTATCATTTCTTAGATTTTGAAGACCAAATATTTCTTATCCTAGGAAAAAAGCCGGGGAAATCTAACACTGAAAAAATCGATACTAATTCCTAAGCGCTATGCAAATTAATCATATTTTGCTAAATTAACACTTTTTTGAAGAAACCCACAAAAAAGTGTTTGGGGACGTCCATTAGCATGTTCGCTATCATTTCCCACATTTTTAAGACAAAATATTTATTATCCTAGAAAAAAGCTGGGGAACCTACCAGGTGTATACATATGAAACCGGTATTTTTTCAAGAAAAAAACACATTTATTTCAAGAGAATGATAACAAATATTTTATTCAAAGTATGCGC
>NC_046663.1:98046540-98067202 GCF_010883055.1 Belonocnema kinseyi | reverse complement strand
CGACATTTTCAAGAGCGAAAAAAATCACGATGTCATATGAAACTTGAAATGTTTGGTATTGGATATTGTTAACAGATGAAAATACGCCAATTAGCACAAATGATAAGTTCCGACAGTGCCTACAAGTGTGCCTACTGGCCGCTAGATGGCAATACCGGTTTCATATGTATACACCTGGTATAACTGATAAAATCGACAATTTTCTAAGTATCACATGCCCTTAAAGATGGAAGAATTCTTAAATTAGAAACTTGAAATTAATGTTTAAAAATAATTAATTCTAAATTGTGCATCACGATTTTTACTCGAAGTTTAGAAATTAATTATTTAAATGTAAAGTGCAAAATTAATAACTTAAAAATCAATGACAAAGCAATTTTATAATTTTACATTTTTTTCAACATTAAATTAGAAAAATGCAAATATCTTCTTAACCAGGACCCGCGATAAGGTCCCGGTATCCCGGTATAATATTTCAGTCCCGGCTTTCTCCCGGTTCCCCCGGGTGAGTGACCGCCGTGATTATATATACAGGGTGATTTTTTTAACTGGAAACTTTCAAATATCTCGAAAAATAGGCACTCTATGAAAAAATGTTATGAATCAAAAGTTTCAAGTTAAAAAAATTACCCTGTATTTTTAATTATATATATGCAGTATTTACGTTAAAGTGAAACTCTAGATTAAAAATTAGCAGATTCGTTTGGCGGATAATAATTAAAAAGCTAATGGATAGATTAGAAGCATAAAATTCTTTTGTACTAAAAGTGTAAAAAGTCGGCATAGTGAAAAATTGCAGGAGATGAAATTTGAGTATCTACTCGAGACATCTGAATTTTTAGAGTAGTGACGTTTAAGCTGCCTTAAATAACCCTTACCTTTATGTTTCAGCTGCTCTCTTTCAGGAAGATATTTTCTTCATAACGATAAAGAAAGTAACTGGCTTTATAATAAAGGGGGATTTATATAATAAAAAGTAGAGGAAAGTATCAAGCAGTGAAGGGGAGCCATGAAGTATTCTTCAAAATGCTACATCAAATTCTCTGATCTTGCTCAGAAAAAGGAAAATTACATTTCTGGAGAAGAAAAATATTCTCGTAGTGGAACAATGGATAATGTACATATATTACAGTTAGCAAAGAATTGTTTTGCGAGAGCTCTAATTCTTAAGGTTTTTAAATTTATCTGCCAAGTTTTATAATCTAAAAGTATTCATCATCTTCCACAACATCATTTAAAAAATCCAGAATTCAAATTTGTTTACTTTCTAAAGTAGATAGAAAAGTAAGAAGTAAAAATAATCAAAATAGATGAGCAGAAATAATAATTTCATCCGTTTCTTTATATTCAAACATTCAAAAGAGCTATAGAGTTATAAAAGTAACGAAAACAGTACCCACATTTTAAACTTACAAAATTTGTAATTGAATTCTCCGAAGTTTTTCATAAAATTACGAAATGGTGACGGAATCTTCGTAAATTTACCTTAAAGTACGGAAATAATTTCGTAATTTCCTGTCACATGTAATAAATGAAATCTTTTATTTTCTTTTGCACGAAAAACTCCGTAATTGTAACTGAAAATTACTCAATTTATAACTGAATTTTCCGAAACTCATCTTAACTTTACGAAACCTGTACCTCAAGTTTTTTAAATTTATTTTTAAAAATTCAAAATTTATCATCGGATGAAAATCTTTTGTTGAAAAACAAAACATACGTGTTTGACATTTTGTCTCGGAAGATAGATGTAAGTACTCCACTCCCGATATAAGAAATCTCGGTTTACTATACTCCTAGAATTGATGTCATCAGAATTCCCCCGTTTTATCATCAATGCCACACTGCTAGATATGTCCCTAACCGTTCTTATATCGGGAGTTGAGCGTATTTCAAGCTCAAACAATTCCTTGACATCACTAAGGTCAGCCTATAAGATTTCACATTATTTAAAATTAGTTATTTACAAGACCTTGCCGAAATAAATAATTGAAGTGATTCTTTTAAAGCTAATTTCTAGACAAATCAGGAGTTAGAAAATAAAACTGTTGAGGAAGTAGTTGGAAATGCTGAAACTTCTAAAATGAACTCAAAATGCAACACGAGCGAAATAAAAGAAGAGAGATTGATTCATTAAAATCGAACGTGGTTCGTTGGCCATCAGCCATCGGATATTGGTCCCAAGTGAGTCTCGAGGGCAAATTATAGGCTTGCCTACCTGCTGCCAACCCGAGGTTATTGATTGGTGTTAGTTATTAATACGTATGTTCAATTATCAGCGAATCCTTGACAGGTCACAAGCTCGCTTTGCTCTTCCACTGTAATGGAATAATGTTCCATAATTCTATAATAGCAATGCGATTTTGCTCAGACTGCCACGGAATAATGATCTGAATAGTAAACCTGCTCACTAACTGATCTCTTCAACATTCAACTAATCTGGTGACTACTTTCCAGAGAGGATTAAAAAATCTTTTATAAATGTAATAAGATAATTTGAAATTTTAATTAAAAAATGTTTCATTTATTATTATCAAGGCTTCCAAAACTAAATTTACTTGAAAAAGTGACCTATTTAAAGCGAAAAAGTAACCAAAAGAGACTAATTACCAACCAAAAAATGAGTTTAAGTGCCTAATGTTCTTTTGACTTTAAAAGAATTGAAGAAATTCAATTAACAAGAATTCAAAACAATTTAAGATAAATTTGAAAGAACTCAAATGGATTGAACTTTTTGGTTCGATCACAAAGATATTCACTAATTTCAATCAAAGTGGAGTGAATGTATAGTAATTTAAGGGAAATGAGAAGAATGCGATCAAATTAATAAAAATTAATTTAAAAATATGAAAAAATTCATTAAATTCAGTCAGAATTGAGTGGATTTAGAAGAATTGACGTGAAATAACAAAATTAAAAATAAATTAGTATCAATTACTTTAATCTCTCTCCTTAATTAATCTCGTTTAAAAATCTGTCAAACCCTATGAAATCCCTCACTCCATGGAAACAAATTGCTGAAAATCCATTAAAATAGTATAAAAGCCGTGAAATTCTATAAAATTTGATGGTATTTTCTGAAATCCTGAAAAATTTATGAAAGTACAATCAGAGCCTTAAAAATCCCGGAAAATCATTGAATCCCCTCGAATCTTTTCAAATATCTTACAAGCTTATAGGACCTGTAAGATTCTTCCATATCTTCGAAATTCCACCAAATTCTTTAAAACCTAATATTTCCTCAAGTAATGGAAAATTGATGAGATTACTTCAAGGGCTTTTAAAATACCTTAAAATTTTGTAAATCCTCGAAAGTCGTATAAAATACTTTGAAATCTTTTAAAGTATCTAAATAAATACCTTATAGGTCTAAAAAATCGTACCATATCTTCCGAAGTTCTAGATTATCATGGAAATATATAATGAAAAAATTTGAAAAATTTTTAATCTCTTGAAAATGCATTGAATCTTTTAAAACACCCTAAAATAATTCAAAACCCTTGAAAGCGTTCGAATTTTCTTGAAAGTTTTTAAACAATTATTTTTGACAGTTACTTAAAGTGCTTCTTATATGAATTCCCTGACTTTTGTCATCTTTTTTTTCTTGAAAAAACACCAATTTTCTTGGATAAAGAAAATATTTTATCGTCCGTATTTAGACTAATGTTTTCTTGATGCTATGCTATTTTCTTTTTCGTGTATGACTGAAATTCGAAATTGTTGATTTGCTTAATAATTAAATTTTTTATTTTATTATACGTCAAATGTTTTCATCATTAGGAATGTTTAGTAGGGTGGAATAAAAATGATCAAATTAGTCAAATCGTTTGAGCTGGGTGAAAAATATGTGTGGGTTGGCATCCGAAAAAGTAAAAAAAAAATTTTGAAATCGGTTAATATCTTCTGTTCCCTTTTTTGATTTGAAAATTCAAATTTTGGAAAATTCCAAAAAATTTCCCTATTGCTTCAAAAATTCTCGCAAATTTTTTTCATGTTTAGTTTTTGCTATTGAATAATAATAAAAAAATTCTAAATTGAAAACAAAAATTTTTGCTCAATTTAGAATTTTTGGAAAATGGCCCAAAAACTTTTCTTTTATTGAGTCCTATGCACACATTTTTGAAAAAGTTGAATATGTCGAACCTGAAATTTCTTCAACTTTAATGAAAGAAACATACTGTAATTTTGTTTTTTCAAACAAAAATGTGGTAGTGATGTTTCCAGTGTTAAAAAAATGACGAATTTTACGTTTTTTTTAGCAATTTTGACAACTTGCTTAGAGCAAGCTTTCAGACGCAAAAAAGGATGGTGCTATTACGGCAAAACGATATTATCGTAGGAATAAGTTGATGGAATTATTTTATATACATATCCTCCTATGAGAGGGGGTGTTAATGAATGGGGGGGAAATTTGTCAACGGTAGCCAGGTTTTAAGCGAATAGCTAGTAAAGAGTTCAGGAACGAATTTTTTAGATTTATTAGGGGCATATTTTTTATTACATATATGGGCATAAAATATCTGCTTGCCCCCCCCCCCAGCCCCAATAAATTAAAAAAATTATTTGCTGAACTTTTTACTAGCTATTCTCTGATAAAACGGGATACCATTGACAAATTTCTCCCCATGCATTAACACCCCCCATGGGGGGGGGGGGGGTAAGAGTATGAACTGATTTCATCAATTTATTCCTATAAAAATATCGTTTTGCCTTAATAACACCATTATTTTTTGGGCCTGAAAGCTTGGTCTAAGCATGTTGTCAAAATCGCTCATAAAAACGTAAAATTAACAATTTTTTAACGCTGGAAACATCACTAAAAATTTTGTTTACAAAAAAATTACCGGATGTTTCTTTCATAAAAGCTGAAGAAAGTTCAAGTTCGAGATATTCAACTTTTTTTAAAATCTGTGTATAGGACTCAACAAAAAAGATCTTTTTTGGTCATTTTCAAAAATTCTAACTTGAGCAAAATTTTTTTTCAATTTATGATTTTTTTATTATTATTCACTAGCAAAAACTGTAAATCAACAAAATTTGTCATAATTTTCGAAGCAATTAGGCATTTTCACTTCAAACAACAGCTAACTTCACTTCGTTGATTGTTGAGAGGAAAACAAGGGACCAAATTCATGGGATTCAGTTCAGTTTTGCCGTATTTTGATAATATCTTCGTAAAATCTAATTTTTTCTATATAACTGTGTTTGAAAAATAGTTTTTATTTGTCAACTACTATTTAATGAAATACTAAAATAATTATTATTATTCATTACAAAGATATTACACAAATAAAGTTTCGTTCCATGCTTTCGATCCATTTTTTTACCGTCAGCTTTTAACGAAGTGATGTTAGCAGGTCCGTTAAGCTGGCAGGACCACATTACAAAAATGGACTGAAACCCTATAGGGAATTTAGGGCTCATTTAGGGCTAATTTAATGCCCTATTTTCAAATTTATTGCTCCGCAATTTTGCGGAAAAACCTGTGGCCATGCTAGCATAACGTTAACCTAGCAGGACCACACATAAAAAAAAATGACTCAGGCATTATTTCTTTCCACAATAATTTAGGGCTCATTTAGGCCTCTGGCAATATGATAATGAAAATTTTAAGCAAATTGTTTAAATCATTTTTGAATAAACAATTCTAGTAAAAGTGAATTAAACCAAGTTCTTCTTCTACCCTATGTTAAGGCTCACTTATGCTCCATGAATATTATATTTGGATTAAACACAAAATTGTTCAAACAATTATTGTTTAAACAAATTTACCACAAAAAAATTATTTTCTTTTCGTTTCTCTTGCATAATTTCAGGCTCATTTAAGGCTCCTGAAATATCATCCACTAAGTCTTGCGATATTTTCTTTGCCCTTTTTTTTTGTTATAAAGGGTCATTTTTTAACTTGAAACTTTCAAATATCTCGAAAAATAGGCACTCTATGAAGAATGTTATGAATCAAAATTTTATCACCCTGAGTACATACACAGATGTTAAAATCGGTTTCCCCACACCGCCCCCTGGGAGTGGGGGTGGGGGCAAGTTCAAAATCTTAAATGATATTTGAAAAGTTTAAGTTAAAAAAATCACCTTGTATATGGTGTTGTGCTACCTTAACGTTATAAAAAATACGTGAAGAAAACCATAAGCCTCATTTTTACTCCTCGCATAATTTAGGGTTCATTGAGGACTAATTTGGGCCCGTAGTACTAAATTTTGGGCTCTTTTATTTTTTGTAAAAAATAGTGTTTGCAATAGCTTAACAATAAGTTAGTTCAAGATTGCTGTAAAACGTAATAAAAATGATCTTACAGAAAATTCACCTCATAAAATAATTTAGGGCTCATTTAGGGCTCTGGGAATATGATAATTAAACATTTAAAAAATTGTTTAAACAATTTTTTATCTATTTTTAAAAAAATGCTAGAACTCAACATTTGGGAATACCGGTCCAAATTAGTCCTAAAGGAGCCCTAAATTTTGCGAGGAATAAAAATGTGTTTTATGGTTTTCTTCACGTATTTTTTATAAAGTTAAGGTGACAAAAACACCATACATAACAAAAAAAGGGGCTAAGGAAATATCACAAGCCTTCGGTCGATGATATTTCAGGAGCCTTAAGTGAGCCTGAAACGATGCAAAAGAAACAAAAATGAAATAATTTTTTTGTGGTAAATTTGTTTAAACAATTTGTTGTTAAATTCAAATATTATATTCGTGGACCCCTAAGACCTAAGTGAGCCTTAATATAGGGCAGAAAAAGAAATTGGTTTAATTCATTTTTACTAGAATTGTATAACAATTTTTTTAAATTTTTCATTCTCATATTGCCAGAGCCCTAAATGAGCCCTAAATTATTGTGGAAACAAATAATGCCTAAGTCGTTTTTTGCTCTGTGCGGTCATGCTAGGTTAACGTTAAGCTAGCATGATCATAGGTTTTTTCGAAAAATTGTGGAGCATTAAATTCGAAAATAGGACATTAAGTGAGCCCTAAATGAGTCCTAAATTATAGAGCAAAGGAATTTAGAAAAATTATTTTTTTACTATGTGTGATTCTGTTAACGTTAAACTAGCATGACCACCGGTCTTTTTGTTTAAATGAAAAGCATTATATTTTGCAATGGGGCATTAAATTAGCCCTAAATGAGCCCTAAATTCCCTATAGGTTTTCAGTTCATTTTTGTAATGTGGTCCTGCCAGCTTAACGGACCTGAAGTGAGCTGATGTTTGAAGTGAAAACACCTAATAAGGAAATTTTTTGGAATTTTGAAAAATTCGAATTTTCAAATCCAAAACGGGAACAGAAGATATTAAACGATTTCAAAATCTTCTCTTTTTTTTTTTTCTCGGATACCAACCCACAAATATTTTTCACTCAGTTCAAACGATTCGACTCATTTGATGATTTTCACTCCGCCATAATGTTTACTATTAAGCGCTATTATAGCTGCAATTTGAAATAAAATTCTAGAATTTTGAACACATTATTCAATGTTGAGTGTTATTCATTTAAAATTGAAAATTTCAATTTAAAAGGCACTCTTTGACTTTGAAAAAAATGCTCATGGCTTTTTAGATTTCATAAGATTTATTTTCAAAGAGCATCATACAATTTTATTGAGCTTTGCTAACTCCTTCATCAATATTTATTTCATAGATACCCATAATAGACTTTTGGTTTTTCATATTCTTCAGAATTGAAAGAATTTTATTTCGAAGAGCTTCGTAAAATCGTACAAGGCTTCAAGCAATCCTTGTAAAATTTCAAAAGCTCTCATTGAAAAAATATCCCTTTATCAAATATAATCCAGGTTACTGCTTTTTCATCATAAGCTGGTATGTAGATATTTAAAGACATGATTTTACCTTATTACAATCTAGGGCATTAAAACAGCCTTTCCAGCATTTGTATTAATATTTGATAATTATAAGTATGGATCGATAAATAATAAAACAGTTTGTCCTTACTTTAGAAGCACGTGTAAGAACCAAACTAGTAGAGAACTATAATAAAGTTCAGTTCGTTAAGTAAATACTAAAATAGACATAAAATGCATCTCGCTTATGATGGAATTAATTTTGTACTTACTATGAATGGGAAATGGTAAAATACGATACTCCGAATATCGATCGAGAGTACAGAGGGAAGGCTTTTAACATTTATGCCAGGTTATCCATGGGCTCGAAGACTTAGTAACATAAATAAACCTAAGTGGTTGGTCAGGGCACCTGGGACACCCTAAATCTTACCTTATTAAGACCCACCTCCCAATATCTTCTGAAATTTTGCCTCTATTATATCGACTTTCCGAAGGAAATTTCACTGAATATACATTACGTATAGAAAACACGATAAATTGTCCTGAGAACGGAGTAATCACTTAGAATTATCAGATCTAGTTACCGGGATTGTTATATCGATTAAACTTTTTCTCACAATACAAATTACTTACAGAATTATTTTCCGATTCGAATAAACCAATATCGTTTGAATGAAATATTAGGAACAATTTTTTTTTTTAATTTTGATGAAAATTCTAGTAAAAATTTAAAATATTGTGAAGTTTCACATATTTTTAAAGAGGCTTCAACTATCAGAGATCACACCATATGTAAGCATGGTGTCCTGCGAGTTATCCCTATATTATAGGGGCAGGTCGAACCAAAATAGTCAGAAAGTCCCATAAACTTTTTTGGCCCGATAAGTATTTTGGGACTTACAGAGCTTTGAAATTGCATGTAGGTGAGCCGCTTTTATGACGTGTGCGCGCACGGAAGCCAGATATTGTCAGCACCACTTCCTCTCTAGCGCCAAGTTTACGACGCTTAAGTTGTACAAAAAAGCAAAATCTAAGCTCGCTCGACAACTTCAAACTTTTACCAAATCATGTTTTTTATCAACTTAATGCTTTCGAATGGTTAAGGTCCTAATAATTTTTTTTTAAACTCAGTAAACTGTAGCCTGATATTAATGCACCCCCCCCCCCCCAGGACCAACCTGTACAGTGTCATCGACATCACTGATGCAGGAGCGGTTTCTAAGGGGTGTGGGGGGGGGGGGGGGTTTAACATAATATCTCAAGTTACTGATTTTTCAAACGAATAATTGCATTTTTAACAACAAAAAAAACTAATTTTTAAGCTAACACTTGAACTTAAAAGCAAGAAACGAAATGGCGGTATTTTCAAACTTGAAAAAATGAATTATAACCAAATCGTCGAATTAAGAAAAGCAAGAATAAAATTCAACAAAAAATAGATGCATTTTCAAACAAATAGTGAGATTTTGAAGCCCAAAAAACAACTTTTCAGGTGAGATTTGAGTTTTCAATCCAAGAATTCTAATTTTCAACAGAATGATGAATTTTCAACGAAAAACGTAATAGTTGATATTTCAACCAAAGAAGATGAAATTTCAACAAAAAAACAAGTGAATTCTTTTCATCAGAAAGAAAAATTTTCAACTAAAAAAAAAATGAATTGTTCTTAAATAAACGAATTTTCAATATATAAACACTTTTCAGTCATCCTTTTTTTCTTTTATAACAGGAGATAAATAATATGAAAAGTAGGAAATTTGGTTTTTCATAGTTCGGAATGATTCGAATCCTGCAGCCTACGAAACCCTTCCTTGAGAGTACTTGGGGACCTCTTTAGCCATTCATTAAAAGTTGGTTCAGGCACAACGCGTCAAATGAACAACCTTGTTTCGGTCTACTCTGAAATGGTTTAAAAATAAGACATTGGACGAAGATTTAAAATAAATTGAAAGATAAACGGTGATTAATAGCATGTCTTTAGTCTAGCGTGATTTCGATGGGAAACAAGGAGCGTATAAGGAACTGTAGAGTTTGCTCCATGGCTTTCGCCAGTTTTCAAAGAGAAAAGCGTTGAAAAGAGGGCAAGGATGGCAACCGAGAGAAAAAGTGAAAATGAGAGACCAGGGAAAGACCGAATGGAGCGAAGCATTAATCAAACAGCTCTATGATTAATGGTTCCTCGGTACCGTGAAGGCAGTGCGGAACGCCTAATGTTCCGGTTCGATCATTCCAGTTGCTCGTTCTCGCGGTTTTCGCATAGTCACTTATTTTGTTTATGTATGTCTGATGGTATGAATCAACATTTCCTTGAATATTCAAAATGTTTCAAACCCAGCATTTACCGCCATTATGAATCTGAATCGTCATTTACTACAGCGAAATATTAAAAGGGCTATTCTCATCCAAGCACGCTAAAAGGATTTTCTCATCCAAGCTGAATGAAACTGATTTTACCTGCTAACAATAGAATTTCAAATTCACAGTCAACAACGTCTTTAGTGTTGATCCATCAGAACTTTCCGCGAAAGCTTTTGTGAAAAAATGCGAAGAGCGAGATTATATGTGTTAAGCAATTACAACTGAACTTTTTAACTTGAAGCAGTTGAAGTGTCACTGATATTGAAGTAACTTTTTGTTAGTTTTAGGGAGATGAGAATAATTTGATGAAATTCGTAAAAATTTAAGTAAATTGAAAATAATTTAAAAATTAACAATATTCCTTGAATTACGTTAGTTTGGGATGAGTTTAGAAAAACGCAAAGGGTGATCATAAGAAGTTAATGAAAAATCTAAGAATTCAAGGCAAGTTCTAAAGACTTCCGAATAAATTGAAAAAAAAACTTTAAAAAAAATCCATTTGAAGTAAGTAAAATTGAATGGATTTAAAAGAATCAAGTAAATTCAAGAAATGCAAGCGAACTCTGAGAAATATAAAATAATTCATGACAAATTAATAAGAATTCAGAGTAAATTTCAAATGAATTTACATGAATTGCAAACAATATTTGAAAACCTTTTCAAATCTTTGAAGCTCTACAAAACTCCTCAATTGCCGTGAAGAAATTCTTTGGAATCTTTAAAAACATCCTAATAATACCCTATAGGTCCTATAAAATGATTCAATACCTTCCGAAATTCTAATAAATTATTTGAAATTCCATGAAAAATGGTCAAAATATCTTATTATTATAACTTAATGTAAGCCCTTTAAGATCTCTTTAAATTACTGAAATCAATTAAAAATTCGTGAAATCTTTTAAAATAACCTTAAATATTTAAAAACCTTTGAATTCCAATTGCAATACTAAAGTCCATGGAAATTCCCTAAAATCTTATAAAATACCCTAATATATGTCAAGTCCTTTAATTTCTTTGTAATTTCTTTGACATTATTAAAGTTCGTTGAAAATTCCGTGAAATATTTTTAATTTGAGAGAAAATTTGGGAACAAAAGTAACTAACAATGAGTGTGTGTCAATCTTGATTATTCTTGACAGTTACTTAAAGTGCTTCTTACAGTAATTCTAAGACTTTGCCATTTTTTTCTCAAAAGTCCCTGACTTTTCTCTGATTTTCCCTGAACATCAACATATTCTGACTTTGACTTAATTTCCAGGTTTTCCTTGACCTGCGAGCACTCTGAATATTGCGAGAAAATTTTGGGAAAACATAAATTTCATAGAAAATTGGATGAAATCTTGATGCAAAATACGAAATTAAGTCGGGAATAAACCTCCTATATAACTAGGATGTATTTAAGTGAATTATGGAGATGATTTGGGGAGGCTAATGCGTTTAAGGTAGTTCACGCGAGATTTCACTTTTCTTAGGAATTTTCTTAAATTTTCTCAATACATTCAGGAGATTAGCATGCAACGACCATGCAGTTTTTAACTCTATATTAAGTCTGTGAAGTTTGATATTATCTACTGAAAACAGGACCTTTTACAGGGGTCCCATATAAAAAGAATTAAATTTATACAATTTTAATTGTAGGATCTAAACAGTTCTTACCATTTAGATTATAAACTAATGATGTACAGAAAAAGATAAAACAAAAATTTTACAAAAATTGCAAATTTTTCTTGAGTTTGGGATAAGATATATAACTATCCAAAGACTAATATTTTTGTTCACGCGAGGAATATAACGCAAGGAAGTACTGACGATTTGACAACACTGCTTGCCTTGCTCTTGAAGGCGCTTGTCAAATCCACCTGCGTGAGCACCTCTGCCATAGCAATTAAACTGAGTGCGGTGTTGCCTCGCTCATTGCTTAACTAAAATGCGATGTATACGTATATTATAGGTTTTTTTGAATCAAGAGCGAGAGTGTACAAACCTAATCAAAATTTTTGATGAAAGGTTAGGAGAAACGCAATGGCGCTTTGGATCAGCCTGAGTTTAAACTTTTGCACAAATTTCGCGCGCCTGAACTACCTTAAGGTAGTACAACCCTATATCCAGTGAGAAAAGCTTTACTCCAGATCAAGCGGAGAGATTTTCAGAGTTAGGTTTTCCAAGTTAACTCACAGCTTACAGGAGTAATCTTTCGAGCTGATTACATGTCGGTCGACCCAAAATATCCCTCCTCAACTCGTCGCTTTATAAGCCTACTTTGACTACAGCGAACGTAACATCGGCAGCACTGTAGTATATGTTTTGTATTGCTCCATTAACGGCTTAGAGCCTTGCCCTTATTCTCAAACAACTTTTCTCTGATCTCTCGCTTTTTATCTTTAAACCTTTTCCATCTTCTCTTTTCTTTGTGAAATATAACATTCGAAAGATGACAGAAATTGCAAAAATTAAACTCACACTAAGGAAAAGCTACATAAAAGTTAGCTTCTTCTAAATAAACTCATAGTCAACTCGAATAAACCAGAGCGCGGTATGTTTTTTAAATCGCTCATCTGCTGGAGACAAGACTGAAGAAAAATGATTCTTGAAATTTATTTCATAATTTTATCTAGAAAATGTATACCCCTAAAATGATATAATTATTCCTTGTCAAGAACTTTTCAGCTGTGCAATAATATACTTGGAACATAAATTTGTTTTTTTAATTTCGTGTCACGAATAATTTTTAAACCGACCCTGGTGATCAAGCTGTAAAGCGGAAATGTTCGGATTTTAAAAGAAGAACCGATACTATAGATATTTCGAATGAACCCGAAAGCAGTCGAATTTTTACCATCTTTTCAAAATATTAAATATACTTGCTTCATTTTTTGTATGGGTTTTGGGTGCCCTCTTAGTTCCTTTCCGTTTTATTATCTGGCGGTCTGGCATGGGTAACCATGTCAGTAGCAACGCTACTGCCAACATATCCGTCATTTTCATGAGAGGAAAGTTCAAGCCCGACCGCAAAGCCACTTATTATTATTATTATTGTAATTGCTTCGTAGATACTAAACAAATGATAAAAGTATGTTCTAAATATACCGAAACAATAGATTGATTTTCAATCTCACAATAAAACATTTTATATAATTCTGTAATACTTAAGTTTGATCTTAGAAATTTTTTCTCTACTTGAACTTGTCACATTTCGCTAATTTGTATTTAGAGAAGATGCTTATAATTTTATTTAAAAGACACAGGGTCCAAAGACTTTTCTCCTCCCCTGGTCTCTGAAGAACACTCAGACTTCTCGTCTTGTCTGAGTTCTCAAGAGCATATCAAGCACACTACACGTTCTTCATTCTGGATATGGTACTTCATGCGATAAACGTTGGCATCTCGTGTACGTATAATCTCGCAGAGTATAAGACGATAACGCCATTACATATAAGTTTCACGATTCATGAGTCAATACTCAAGTTTAATCGAGTCGCCACTGACCCTTCCGCATTCAATAATAAGGTCCCAGAGATATGTTTTCTTCAAAAGGTCAAAAAAGACCCTGATTACGAACATTTTGGTTATTTTTTCGAAATTCTAGTAATGTTTAACGTAATATTAATCAGTTTTAACACAATAGGCAGGAAGTTAAATATTTTTAAAACCCGCTTATTATTACGAAATCAAATTTGGGATAAATTGACATTTCTGGCTTGTAAAGGAACAGAGATTTGCTCAAAATATATTGTGTATGTTCTGTGAATAAATAGTGGATCGCCATACGAGAAAATATCACGAGAGTAAACATTTTTATTTTGTGCAAGAGATTAACAAAAAATTTTAATCTATTTTCTTAAGCAAGCACGAGAGAAATAAGTATCAACTTCAGTGCTTATAGAAGTATATTTCAGTTTTTAAACTTTTTTGCTCTCTGAATGAAAATTGGTAACATTTAATTAATTGCTAGTGAAAATTTACAGATCCGATTAACGAAAAGAGAGCCACTAAAGATTAGTAAAAAATTACTAATTCGATTAGTCGAGATATTTCCTAATTCAATAGTGAAAAACTAATTACTCCGTAACCAATTTATTTAGGACTTTATATAATAATTTGAAAAAAGTTAAAAACATGGAAATCGTAAAAAATAGAAAAGCTTGATAAAACAACGCGATGGTGTAACATTTCTCATCTCTATCGAAATTATAGAAGGACATATTATGGAATTGTAAGCGTGACGTAAACAGTATCTAATTTAAAAAGATCTTCCGACTGTTCGCTCAAATTTAAGAAAAATCAGAGTATTTTACCATCTTAAAATTATAAGGGATCGATGGGCTAAAATTATTTATTCATATTAAGGTTCTTTGCGTGCTACTTTTCAACAGAGTTCTGTTTCCAATTTTCGAAATTTTTTTTGGTTATACATTTTTCTCATTTTTCACAAAAAATTACAATCATTTAGCAAACTTTGTAAAAATGAATTTCCTTGAATAAGGATAATTTAAATGTCTAAAGAAGCCTTTTTTTGACAGTTTTTTTTCTTACATAAAATATACTTTATTGATTCTCTGAATCAAAAATTTAAAAACTTAACTAATAACCAGTAAAATTTTACAGATTTGATTAGCGAAGTTAGCCACTAAAGATTAGCTAAAAATTGTTAATGCAATTAGGCAACTTAGGACTGCAGAATACAGTAATTAAAAAAAAGGTTAGATAAATGGGAAAAGTGAAAAATAGAAAATATTTGTAACTCCATTGAAGCTATGAGAAGGCCCTATTCTGAAATTGTAAACGTGTACTAGCCGATTTCTATGTTTTAAATATTGTCTTTTGATTAGTTGTACGAAGTTAAGAAAAATCAGCATGTTTTGAAATTACAATGGATCAAGGGCTATAACTTAATAATGCATATTTAGGGTCCTAATGCTCTATTTTTCAACAGAATACTTTTTTCGATTTGAACATTTGTTACGATTTAACATTTTTCTAGTCTTCCATAGAAAATTGCAGTTATTCAAGGGATCGTGGATTTATAAAAAGTATATTGTTTAAAAGGCTGTGAATAAATAATAGCACCTGGTACAAGAAAATTGTACAGGAGTAAAATGTTTTAATCAGGAGAGTTTATAAAGAATAAACAATGATATCATGGGTATGTATACGTGTTGCAACAGAATTAGGGAAAATTATGGCACTGATTGGCCTGAATGATTTTTCATTAACAAATGAATCTAGACGATTTCCTTTTAAACGAAGAATTTTTTAAATAAAAATTCACGGAGACAAATTTTCATTCGATCGAAATGTTTCTTTTTTCTTTCAAACGATTTAATCTCGATATAGACAATGTATAAGTTAAAAAATTTTCTCAGCAATAGGTTCTAAAATAAAACTGTGCAAATATTTTAATTTTGTCAAGGCAAAAAAGTGCAATAAGCAAAAAAATTTTATTTTCGCTCAGAGACGATAAAAATGATTCTATCTTTTTTTCGAAAAAATAACCAGGATATTCGTAATCAGGGGACATTTTCTGACCTTTTGTAAATTAAATTTTTTCTAAAAATAGATCTTCTCCTTTCGCACCACTGGCCAGGTTTTACAAGTCAAATTTTTCCAGGAATCTGTATTATCATCAGATAATAACAGAATTTCTTAATGTCTTTACATACTAAATGGAAATGTGAATTCAAAATTTTTTTAATTAAATTTTTTCTGAAATAATGCAGGTATTTCTGAAAAAGGATTCTTCTCTAGATCTCTCTAATAGCTCAATGAGAAAGCAACCGACCGGCAATCTAGCCATCTAACATGCAAAGACTTTAAGTACTTCTGATATTCTCTTATGATAATACAGATTCCTTGAAAAAAGTTTTGACATGTTGTACAAAAGGTACCTGAAGGAGGATCTCTTAGTGCATGCAGAAGTGTTAGTAGCGAATGCAGTAGATAGATATCGCATAAGCATAGAAACATAGAAACGATGAGTAAAATGTAACTTGAAAGCCTAACGTGGCTGTGGTAATGCAGTGATGTTTGAAACAAGGGATGGTTACTTGAGGGAAACGTATCTCTGCCATTATTAGGGAAGGCAGTCCTCACTTGGTTCCTGTGAGACACAAGGCTGGGAACCAGAAACAACCCTGGTGGTTGAAGGATGGCAAGATCAAGGAAGAGTAGTAGAGAAGGAGGATAACAGGATAACGGGAGTGCTTCCGGTTCGAGTTGAGTGGGCCATGCATTTTTAACGCTCGCCTGGCTTGGCAAACACACTCGCGGCGCTCTCCTGTACATGTATAACGCAGACCAGAAACTGGCTGCAGCCGACCGCACGCCGTGTAAAACCGACTTAGCCCGGGGAGTAAACCAAACCTGTCTGCTCTTTCCAACCCCCTATGCTCTTCGCCCTCCCACCTTCGTTCTTCAGCCCACCGCGCCGTAAACCACGTGGAAGCTTCGCGTCGCAAACGCGAAGCGGAAACGTTATTAGTTACTTCCTTGATACTGAGATGTACAGTTGTATGAAAGGACACCATATACCATGCCTTCATGCACCATTTATGAATTTCAATTTAATGAATGCCGAAAAGGAAATTCGATATTTGACTTGCCTTTAGAGCTCGCCAGGACTTTATTATACACTATGTACAAATTTGAGGTCTTGCTTCAGAATTTGCAAAACGCTCAAAACGCTTCTAAAATTTGTTTTGAAATTTTTAAAATGCACATTTTATTTAATTTTTTTTTAATCTTCCCAAGTTTTAACTTTTTTTTAAACAAAAATTTTCCATTAAAATAGTTGAACTTCAATCCAAAAAAGATTATTTTTTAACCGATTTAATTTTTCACCAACAAAGTTACAAATTTTTACCAAAAGCGTTGAATTTATACAAAATAACTCAATTGCCAAAAACAAAAATACAATTTTTCAACTAAAAAGTTAATTTTAAACATTTTAAACCGGACAAGTTGAATTCTCATCGAAAAAGTTTCATTTTCAACAACAGAGAAGAACTTTCAACTAAAAATGGAATAGTCGGTACTTTAGCGAAAAAATTTTATTTTGAATCAATAACAGTTGGACTCATTAAAACAGTCGAATTTTCAACAAAATAGTTGAGTTTTTCACCAACAAGAATAATTTTTTCCAAACAAGAGGATTTTAAAACAAGACAAATGAAATTTCAACAAAAAAATATCAATTTTCAACCAAAAATGGAATGCGTAAATTTACCGTAAAAAAAGGAATGTTCAACAAAATAGTTGGATACGCAACCAAACAATTTTATTTTTAACTAAAAATATAAAAATTCTATCTATCTACCCAGTAAAAATTAAAAATGTGCTTAAAATTTTCGAAATATTTTTCAAAATTTTTATGACATATCTTAATTTGTAACCAACTTCAATAACCAATGGCTCATTTTTTTGTGCGAAACATTCTCTACAATTCTACTCTATGCATTATGTTAAAAATAATTACTCTATTCAATAGATTTAAAAACATTATTTTTTATCAAAATTTATCCTGTATAATATTTCAGAGAACATTTAAAATAAAAAAATGACCAATTGTTTTTTAAAATTAAATGAAACTTTTATTTATTAAATACGCTTGTTCCATGATTTAACGATAGTAGAATTTTGCAATAATATATTTGCTGCTCTTGAGATTATTGAACACAAAATGTGATTTCAATCATTTACTGCTCAGGAGATTAAAAATAAATGATTAATATTTTAAATATCACAATGACCTTGAGATGCTAAATCGTTTCTAACAATCAGTGACTCTATTTAAAAAAATACGGTTTTTACAATAAATAAAAAAATTAGAACTTCATAAAAATTATTTTCTCTCTAGTCAAAATAATTATCTATTTAGATCTTAAATTAAAAATATGACAAAATTTTGCAACAATCCTAAGAACGAGCTTTGGTGAGCATAATTAAATTAAATCGATGCATGTATATTTTATGCACGTATTTAGCAATATTCGAAATTAAATGTTGTTTTTAATACTACGTTATTCTGATATAATTTTTGGACCCCAAGTTCTTAAAATGTAAGCAAGATTTAAAAAGTAGACTACTTATAATTGTAACACTTATTTAAAAATTTAAAAATAATTTTTCATGATTAAAGCTTCATTTATCACGTATAAAACTAATATTATTCAGTTTGTAGCTCATAATTTAAGATTGATCAGTTTTAAAGTGGTGCGGCTGAAAATCCCGAAAAATAAAATACTCGAAATAGAAAATTCCCCAAATTATAAAATTCCCGAAAAATAAAAATTCCGAACTGAAAAATTTCCGGATAATAAAAATCTACCAGCTTAAAATATTGTCGAATTGAAATATTCTCGAATAATAAAATTCTCGACGGAATAATTTGGGGAAATTTCTATTTCGAACATTTTATTGAACAGGAATTTTACAGTGTCGGGAGTTTTATTTTTCGGAATCTGTCAACCATCCCTTTAAAGATCTGAAATAGAGATAAATTTTTTAAATCTACTTTATTTAAAAAAAGATTGTTGAATTAAAAAAAACATAGCTATTTTAAAGAATGTCAAAATTAATCCGTTAAATCTCAGATTATTTCAAATGATTTTAAGTTTCAGTCAAAAAATAAATTTAGTCAGTTTTGGGTTTCCTGGTCAATTGCTCCTCCCTAAATAATTAAAATGCCAGATCTATTTGCAAAGCCAAAAGAATTAATGTGAAATTAAAATTAAAATTTTCGAAACGTGCAAAATAGCAAACCCATACAGATGAACAGAAATCGTATTTTACGTAGCGATAAAGTGAGGCAAATGATCAAACTAGAAAAAAATCACTGCTGGTCATTTCTTGAACTTATTAGACTACTCTAGACTCTCCTATTATTTTGGTTCCTTTTATTGCAAAAATAAGTCGTTTCTCTATGTGGAAAATTACACAATAAAACAAAATACTACGACAGTGTTTCATTTTACTGCCTCTTTCTTTTCCGTCTTCTCGAAAGTGCTACACGTTTGCAATAAAATTCTCCATTCCGCAATAACGAAAAAGTCATCTATAAAAAGCGTAAGTTTATTATTCATCATAAATATTTATAAAGAAAACCAGAAAGCCTTTTGCTCTGTTCACATTATAATTGATATAATTTTTTCTCATTTTTCAGTTAGATATATTAATTCAAGTAAATATTTTTATTTATATTTTCATTTACCTGATAGAGGATATCTAGGTTGATTTGATAGACCATGTGTTCAACGATAACCCTCAAAACAGTATTTGGTCCTCCTTGTGTCTCTCCACCCTGAACTTGTCCAACTTGTCCTTGTGCTTGTACAGCTGTGTTCTGTAATCAAAAAAACAATAACAATCATTATTATTTTATCATTAATTTCTCAAATATCTATCTATCATTCTTGGCTGCATAAGATATGTTTCTAAGCGTAAAATTGAGTATGAAATTAAATTCACGGTCAAGCATTTTTATTTACATTTTTTTCTGTAACCGCATGTGGAGGAAAGATCTAATCAAGCAAACTCGATTATGTTAAAAGTACAATAAGGGGCGGTTCATGAAAAAAATACAAAATTGAAAGAGGCATTACAGCCCAAATGCTCTCAACGCATGTGGGAATTAGGTTAACTTTTCACGAAAATTGGAGACTAATGGGGTTAATAAATTGTTTTAAATAAAATTATTGTGTAGGTACCATATTTAATTGAATATGAAACGCCGAAGATTTCAAGTCGAAAATAAAATTTTCAATGAGAAATTTGAATTTCCAAATAAATAAATTAACCTTCGAACAAAAGGTATGAATTTCTAAAAAAATAGTTCAATTTTCAGCTAAAATGATGAATCCTCAACACCAAAAATTTATTTTTAGTAAAGAAGTTCAACAACTTTCAACCAGGTAGAGGAGCTTTCAATTTAAAAATATTAAATCTCAAAACAAAATATAATAGATAAAGGTCCGACCAAACAAATGTTAAAATATCAATTCTCTACGACAAATAATCAAAGAGGAAAAAATATGTTAACCAAATTGTTGAACTTTCAAGTCCAAAAGACGAATTTATAACCGCCTCGCTAAATTTTGAAAAGAAAAAGATAAATTTTCAATAAACGTGTAATAGTTAAATTTTCAACTGAAGGGTCCGGTCTAAACCTGTTAACTGACATTTCACAAACTTTACAAGGCGAAGGGAATCGTTCCGCGGATCTATGCCGTAGATACCAACGAAAGATATGAATTCTGAACTAATAATATAATAATAGACTTTTCAATCAAAAATAATTCAATTTCAACGAAAAATACTTGGATTTTTTTATTGGCTTCTATTAATTCATTCCGAATTAACCCTTAAACGGCCAAAACGCCACTACCAAGACACTGCTTTTCAACGGCCAATAACTAAGACTATTCGACACTAGAAAAAATTGAGACACATATATTTTTATTGTTTAAGATCTCCTCTTTCCGACGGTGC
>NC_046663.1:98036077-98046440 GCF_010883055.1 Belonocnema kinseyi | reverse complement strand
ACGGATTGAAATCTGAAATGAAAAAAATTCTCCATAAAAAAAAATTAAAAAATGTAAAAAAAATATATAAAATCCCTTAAAAAAAAGAGACTATCGATATTCAGCGACCTCCACGTTGGTGATAGTTGGGCAACGTAAACTTTGATTGCGGCAGACGGACGATAGATATTCGTGAATCATTTTACTCTTACACGATGCTTAGAACTATGAAAATCTTTTATTGAAAAACTATGCGCTTTTCGGAAAATTTGTCAAGAATAAAAAGTTCTTGTAATCAGCCGAGAAATACGCCTGAATTTTTTCGAAGCGTTTTGAGCAAAATTTTGAATTTTGCAAAAATTGTTCATATGCAAAATCCAAAATTTTGCTCAAAACGCTTCGAAAAGATTCAGGCGTATTCCTTGGCTGATCACAAGAACTTTTTATTCTTGATGATTTTTCCGAAAAGCGCATCGTTTATTGTAAAAAAAATTATGAAGACGCCATTTTGAAAATACTAAAACGAAAAATCGATCTTTGAACCATGGATTCTCAAAGTTTAGACATTTATTCCACCCGTTAGTGAGATTCCAGGTTAATTACAGACTCGAAAAGCTTTGGAAAATGGTTCACAAAAAAATAGGCACGAAAAATCACGTTTTTTTTTGTTTAAACTGCATTTTGGGATAAGAAGAAAATTTTTTGAGGAATTTCATCGGCACCGTCGGAAAGAGGAGATCTTAAACAATAAAAATATATGTGTCTCAATTTTTTCTAGTGTCGAATAGTCTTAGTTATTGGCCGTTGAAAAGCAGTGTACCGGTAGTGGCGTTTTGGCCGTTTAAGGGTTAAAGCGAAAAAATGGATGTATCTTGAAAACAGAGGTGGGGCGACATGAATTATTTAAAAAGGGGTAAAGGAGATGGACATTCTGCGTTAATTTTCGCCCTCTAAGTCACAAAACAGCCCCCCCCCCCACAACTAACCCCCTGAGAATGTGATGTAGTTTTTGAACGGCCTCTGAATAATTTTTGGCTCGATCACCAAAAAACGTCAAAACCTTGCAAGAAGTTGAAAAATGAGCAAATGATAAATGCTTGAATGTATCACGAAGAAACACGACATAGTGAGCAATCTCAAATATTGGTGGCTGTCAATTCTGACAAAGCCGCATGTGACCCGTCAATAGAATATGAGAATTCATGAAAGTAAATGTCGCTCGAAAACCCGATGAAAATGGCGACAACAATTTTCTGAATACATATTTCATGCGTTTCGTGTACAAAAATTGTAAAAAGGAAACGTAAAGTAAAAGTACATGAAAGTAAAGAATTTAAATGAAAAATTCTTTCGTTATATTAAGGCGTTACATTTCTTGACTTATCTTGAAATCCAATTTGACAGGATTGAATTTTATTTTTGTTATTCCTAAAAAGGCAGAAAATCGATTATAATGAAATCGAGTCGTAAGTAAAATATGATTCCAGAGAAGCAAGGGATTTTTCAATATGCTGCCCAGTTTCATGGAGCAATATTTTTTCCAAGTTTGTGCATTATATCGCCGCAGGAAATGGTTTCAGTTTATAAAGTATTAAGAAAATTGTCCCACAAAAAAAACTGTAAAACAAAGTATAATATTTACCCCAATTTCAGAGTAATCTTTATCTGCAACAAAAATGATCTTTAAAGGGCCATATTTACCTCCACTTCCCCACGTAGTTTATGGTTACAATGTTAACTTCATTATATCTTCTTTTGTTTCGATGCGGTATAAAATCTTGACTATTACCCCGCAACAAAAATAATCGAATTTACTAACTAATATAAATACTAGTGCAACTTTAACTAACTTTAAAAACATTTTAAAATGTTATTTAATAAAAATGCACCTTCATTTCATAAAATGAATCAAACAGGCATGCTGACTCTCTTCACATGTTTAAGACCCATTTTTTCAATTTTAATTAACAAATGATATTTCCACATAGACGTCATTTTTTCAGCATTTTTAGTACTATTATTTTATGATTTTCTTTTTAAAGAGAAAATTGATAATTCTCTCAATAATGGTAATTACTTCCACATTCGGGCAAGAGGAATGATTACCTTTCTGAAATTGCGAACTTCTGTAGAAAATATGTATTTTTTTATCAAAAATATAAAATTTCTCTTATTTCTCTAAATATATATCACAGAATTTCAGAGGCCATCATGCGTAAGAGCAAACATCCGAAAGTACAATAAGCATTACGCTCCTGCGTGGTATGTATCGGTAATTTAGTTTAAAATTGCCATGTACTGCCGTATCGTTTCCCCGAGTTTTACCGCTGAACCCTTTGGCTAGCTTCGATTGTCTATTAAGGCAAAACAAATATACTTTTTTCGTTTTTATTTCGATATCTGCATGTTAAAAAAACTTCTCTTGGAGTGATCGTCTCAAAAAACCACTCTAGCGTTAGTCGTCTAAAAGAACCATTACGTTTTTTGAATTGGCCCCTTGTTCTGGTACGCATACTTACACGACAAATAGCAGATAAGTTAATAATTATTTAATAACTTTAGATGTTAATTTTGTTTGTCTACTAGTCTAAATCGATATTAATAAAATATTGATTAAACTTAAGATTTTAGAAAAAATTCTCTCTACCTCCGCTGGGATATGAGCCCAGGTCCTTCAGATTACCGGTCTGATTACTGTCCGGTTTAATATATTATGTAAAAAAAATTAGAAATCAAGAATTGAAAGGAATTCGCGAAATTGGCAGAATTCAAGAAATACAAGGAATTCCATGAATTCACGGATTTCAAGGAATTCATGGAATTTACGGACATTAAAGAATTCACGAAATCCAACTACTGTTGCGCTACTATTGCGCTGTAAGTAAGCGTACTTAAACGAGGGGCCAACTCAAAAAAAGGAGTTGTTGTTTTTGTTTAGACGACCAACCCTAGAACGGTCGTTTTAAACGATCACTCCAAACGAGGTTAATTTAACATGCAGGTATCGTAATTAGACCTAATTATTCCCCATTTGAATGAACTTTCTAACCAATGAAAATGAAAAAAATTCTTTCATTATTGAATAAAATAGAATTTTCAAAAAATTTCAAAATAATTTCTAAAGTATTTGAGCTACTAACAGTTTTTTTTGTTCATTAAATCTGCTGTTAACCTTATTTCCATTTTATAGTTCTGAAAAATCGGGGTCTATAAAAAACTTCAAATTTCCCTTTCAAATGACACAATATTTCTTTTATACTACGAGCATATTCTTTAACGATTCACATCATTTGTCGAAGATTCATTTCACAGTCCGCATGTTTCTGAATTTTTATACTGCAACTAGATGAAAAACGATTGAAAATTTTGTAATATAAATTAATTAAAATTTTATTACTTGAAATGGAGACTTCAAAATCTAGTAATTCATCATTAAAGAATTTTATTATATAGTTTAAAATAGTAAATTTTAATTGCTAAGTTTGACTAAACTAAAGGAGTTTAATTGAAACAATTTTGTAATTTCAATCGTAAAAAGCAGACTATTTCAAATTAGGAGAAGCATTAATAATGCAAAGTTTTCTGTTCAGAGGAAACGAAAATAATTGAATAGATCGACTAGACAAATTATAAATATAGATTTCTGTTACTAACAGTTACCAATGTTCGATTTTTAAATGTAGAAAACTGTGTAATTTTTATAAGACGATTATTGTAATAAGGAATGGTGACAGGAAACTGCATTTAAGAGGAACCTTGCCAATATAATTATTTTTTTTAATTTCAAAAAGCACACGCGATTATAAAATGATTTGAGGGCATGCAACAATACTTTATCGATATTTTTTGGAGCAACTTGTGTCTACACAAGACTACTCTGTATATCGAGTTGAATTTTCGGAAAACTTAATAAAAAGCAATTCAATATCTTATTTCGTGTGGGCCAAAAGTGGCTAAGAACAATGTCGGTCGGAAGTTAAGTAGCGATTCTTTGGAACCAAATACACGATATTTTTCAGGTTTTCCACGTCAATAAATACAGCTTTTTCAGGCTTACTTTTTTAAATTAAATAGTATAATAAATAACTGTTTGCTATATATATATATATATATATGAAATGAATGATTGCATTTTATTTTGGCCAACAATTTCTGTACTGTTGTATTTTATTAACTTTTTTAATAATTGGGATCACTATGAAATTACTAACTTTTTATAAATTTAAAAATACTACCTTAAATGTTATTTTAGAATACAATAATATTTTTTAAATTGTCCCTTGTCCCCAACTGATGATGACGATTTTCCAAATAAAGTTTGAAAATCATTAACTAATTTTAGGTAATCTATTTTGAAATGTGTTGAAATCTTTCAAATCTTCGAAATCATTATGAAATCTTTTGAGAATCTTTTGAAAGCTTTACATTTTTTAATTCATTTCAAATCTTTTGAAACATTAAAAAATCTTTTGACATCTTTGCAATCTTTGAAAAACTATGTATGGCGATTTTGCAAAATCTTTAATATCCTTGAAATCTTGGTGACATCCTTTATATCTTTTATAAATCTTTTATAAATCTTAGATATCATTGAAATCTTTCTGAAATCTTTTGAAATGTTCAAAAAATCCGATGTACATGCCTTAGTGAAATCTTGTTCAAGTCTTTTGAAAAATATTGAAATCTTTCTTATATGTTGAAATCGTTTGAAATCCTTAAAAAAAACTTTTTGAAATCTTTGGAATCTTTGAACTCTGATGTACACGTCTTTGTATGCTCTCTTTAATCCTTGTGTGATATTTGATATCCATGAAATTTGTTAAAATCTTCTGAAATCCTTTTAAATATTTTTTATCTTTCTGAAATATTTGAAATATGTTTAAACTTTGCAATCCTTGTGAAATGTCGTGAATTATTTTCAAATCCTTGGAAATCTTTGTGAATTACTTTGAAATTGTTTGAAATCATTGAAATTTCTTTTAATATTTTGAAATCTTTTGAAATCGAGAAATGTGGTGTATATTAAAAAATGGATTGGTCATCCCCAAGAAAATTCTAATCCTGAAAAAGAATTAACATCGAAATTTGTAACTAGTAATTCATATAATTTGTAACTTAAATGTCACAAAAGGCATATAAATACTAAAAGATTATAAGCAATACTAAAAGACTAAAAGATTAAAATGACTCTTTAGATTCTAATCCAATAAATGTTTTATAAACAAATAATTTGAAAAAACCAAATGGGAGATTCTCATAAAAAATTTAAGAAACTTTCCAGTTTTTCACGGTAAAAAAATCAAGGAGAAATCCAGGTTTTCAAGTTCGCTTAAAAACAACCTGCCGTAAGTATAAAAAAAACTTTAAATTAGATTCAAACTTACTATTTGAAATATGTTGATAATAATTAATCGGGATTTAAAGCGGAAAACAACAAACTTGTTTTCTTCACTAGAATCTTGTTAGACTCGATCTTATCAATATCTTAATTAAATTAAATTTGTTGGAGGACTTGTCACTCGAATTCAGAGTCCTTTGAAACACGTGATATATATTTTAGATGTCGCTTTGGCAAAACTTTGATGACAAAGCGAATGAGTTGTACCATCCGTTCTGTGCTGTTCTTGACTGCATACAGCTTTACGTGCAATGAAAACCATTTTCTGAAAGGTTCACAAAGTTTTCCGAGCAAGCCCGAGAATGCAACTACAATGGCGTCCCACAGTTTCACGGGGTTAATTAATGCCACTCACTCATATTCGCATCTCTCTAAGCTGCATCGCAAGTTGCTCACCTTTTTCACTGCATTCTTCCCATTGTATAATTTTTCATTTATTCAACAAACATCCTCATACTTTTTTCGCCTAAAACCTAATTAAACTTTATTTAAAAACTCGCCTTTCCTGTTTCAGTTTCTCCTTGCCGCGATTCTTCTTCGCTAGCTTCAATTTTAGAGGGTTGAAACTGCCTTGATCTTCAACATAATTTCAGCGATTTTTTCCTCGTCGAGAGTATGTCTTGTTTTATTTGAGAGAATTTAGAATAAGAAATGTCGAGCAGAGGTAGACGTAAGTCAGAGAAAACCTAGTATTCAGTGACGGAACATGGTTTTTTTGTTGGCAGGGGAGTCTCGAAAATCCTACGAATCATTATTTGGGGGAAGGGGACTAAAGAATTTCTTATTTAAGTTTCCTCTTTCTAATTATTTTTTAAAAGTTACTACTTTATACACTATAATTTGTTTAACTTGTTTTTTATTGTGTGATATTTCATATAAATTACGTCCAATAAATACGGAGTCGCGAAGTTAACCATTCCGGACTCGATTTCGGAAATCTGGTGTATACTAGGGTGGTTCGTATTTAGACTCGGTGGCATTTTTTTAAATTTCTCTGCTTTAAACCCCTCTCCCCTCCCAGTTTTTTCGAATACCCAACAAAATTGTCTGCAAATTTGATCCAAATCGGCTAATATATTTAGGGGCAAGATTCAGGGTGGAGAAAGACCATGAAATTTCTGATGATTTAACACAGGTGAATGAATTTAAGTCACCAAATAAAACCATATAAGTGACAGATTTAAATTCTACGTAATATTTCGGGTTATTAACGCTTCTTGAAAGTCTATTTTTCATTAATAATCATTAATCGATAATTGAATAAAATCTAGTCATATTAAAACTAATTTTAAATCATTTAAGCAATTTCAATTTTTTTTTAATATATGGTTTTTTCACGTAAGTCGCAAAATTAGCGTACACATTTTCTAGACGTTATGAGTTAAGTTATAAGTAGCTTAAATTCATTCATCCTCAACATTTATTATAGATTCTTAATCTTTGAAGAATTATGAGCAGTATAATGAAACACGAAATTAATTGTTAAATATCATTGGGTTTAAATAGCAGAATTACAAAAATGCTCAAATTTGGAAATATTTTTTGAGCATTCGAAACAAACGGGGGGGGGGGGGGGGGGGGGGGGGATAAATGAGAAAATTAAAAAAAAAGGGCCATCCTAGTGTACACGTTTCAAGAAATCTACTGAAATTCCTGAAAATATTTATAATCCTTTGAATTCCAATGAATTCTTGTGATTCTTGTACAAATCCTCTTACATTTTTTAATCCTGGGAAAATTCCCTGAAAGCCTTTGAAATTCTATTAAATATTTTAACATCTTATGAAAGCTTCTAAATTCCATAGATATACTTTGGAATGTTTTGAAATTACTTTAAATTTTTTTAAATTATGTGAAATCATTGAAACCGCTTTAAATGGATAAGAAAACTTATAAAAAAATGGGTACCCGTGCAGAAATTGCCAAGTGTTTACCCTATTTCCGATTTGGGCCAGATCGGGCACACAATTTTGTGGTTGTTAAATTTGGCCCCGTCTAGACCCCGACTTAACAGCCAAGCTTGCCAGTAGATGGCGCTCCATTAATTTCGGGGACTAAAGTGGGTTGACTCCAAATCGCCCAAGTTTCAACGTAAAGTGTCAAGCGTCAAAAATATTTCCATTATTATTTGGAAAAGTGACAAAATAAGTGGGAAAAAATGCAACAAGTGAGCACAAGACGAATGCGTAAATTTTTTTAAGAATGTTAAGATGAAACCTAACCTCGAAATGAGGTTATTTATTTATAAGAAAAGTAGCAAAAGTAATATTTCATTTGTTGAATGTGAAAACGAATTAGATCAACAATGACGTCATAAACATATTTATTTTCACGTATTTTTAGGTCAGAAATTAAAACCAAAAATATATTGCAAAATACTTAAATGGTTCATCATACACAAATGCTGGCTGTTATGTTGCGTCGTTTGACTTTTTCCATTTGCTCGAAAAAAAGTGTCTGACATACTCCAATTTTTTCATATCGCGATCTGTCAGATCACCTGATATTTATATTCTCAAATTTCAGTTAAGGATGTGATATATTCGATTTTAATATTATTTTATTTAAGAATCCCTTTTAATCAAGAATAAGAAAAATAAATTAATATGGGCCCGATTGGGACCAGGTATGGTTATCTCTGGGCGCAGCGATTGGGCCCCGATCGGGCATCGCGTTTAATTTCGAGTCTGGCCCCATCTAGATAGCCTGATTTGGGCCAAATTCTGCCCGATCTGGCCCCGATCAGATCCAAATTGGAATTTCTGCACGGGTAAGAAATAAGAAAAAGGGCAATAACCACGCTCGTACTTGCTAGCTAGTTTCATTAAAATTTATAATTCTCGATGCTTCCGAGGAAATAAAACACTCAATTTTTTAAGATCGAAATAACAACTAAATTCTTTCTTATAAACTATTTTAAGAGCCAAATCAGAATATAAAAAAGCTCATGAATCAAAATTAGACTTCCACCTGCCTCCTTTCGGAAAGAGTCAACCAAAACAAACCTCTCACTTTTTCCTTATCCTTTCCCCATCCTTGTTATACTACTAGGTATATTACTTATATTAATATTTATATTCATTGATATATTTATAAGGAAAATACCGGTGTAAACAATATAAATTTCTGTTAATAAAAATTCATATAATAACTGAGAATAAAAATATACAGATTAATATAAAAAGTGACTAGGTCTAATTTAGCATTCTTTGATAAAATAATGAATTTTATTCAATTAGTTAAAAACTGACACTGAATGTATTGCAAAAAGAATTTTAGATTAGATGATTACTTCTACAGGTTTTTTCCGGAAAATATTTTTTAATGGCACCATGGTGTTAACTAAAATGGAAAATTCCAACAGAAAATGTTTCAGAATATAACATTTTTCGATACTCAGAACTGACGAAATAAAAAATTTCCGACAGCAAAATTGACTAAAGTATTTTTAGTTTCCGTATTATAAAATTTTAGATTTTTGTGATACCAGATTAACAAAATTTCCGACATGATACAAATGCCGAATTATAAAGTTTTTGTAAACAAGAAATTAAATAAATAATAAAATAGGCGACATTGCAAATTACCGAGAAAATTTTGAAGTTCCGAATTAGAAAATGGGCAACTTAAAAATTTCCGATCATAAAAAATCTAGAATTACAAAATTACCGAAATCAATTTTTTTTTTAATTACACAAGAACACAAAAAAATTAACGCTCACCCAAACCTGTCGTAATAGAAGTAGATAATAAAAAAAGGAGTTTATAATTCGAGAATTTTGTTGTCAGCAATTTGTAAGCTGTCAATATTCTAGTTTGAGAATTAAATATTTTTTCGTCATTTTTCCATTCCAAAATTTTTTATTTCGGTTATAGTTACAATTAACCCTTCCATGGCAAACTGGGGTCGAAAAGACCTCAGAAATGAAAATTCATGAAAATCTATTTGAAAATGGTACTTAAACGGCCTTGTCACCTTAGCTAGGTACCCCCTCAAAACCACCACAAAATGTCATTTTTTGCTCTTCTTCAACTTCTACGATCATTTTTATATTTAAAATATATTCTGAACCAAATATTCCACATAATTGTTTAAAGTTAATATCTAAAGTGTGTAAAAAATTCAGCTACTTAAAATATTAAATTGGCTCTTTGTGGGAAGCCTTTTTCGCTTGGGGTCAAAAACGTCCAGTGTGCCAGCTATGTTACGCGCCGGCAATGATACATATTTTAATTTATCAAAGAATGGAAAATTAGACTTAAATAACTCTTTATACTAATCTGTATGTTTTTATTTTCAGGTATTATGTAAATTAATTTTGGTTACAAAGACTAAACGATCATCTTTTCCAACCCTTATATAATACCTAGCAATATTTTTAGACTTTAAGGACTCTTCGGTGGGGTCAATGCACCCAGTGTGACTATTATGCGATTCTACTGAAGTATGACTACTATCGGCGAGAAAACTATAGGCATCTGCCTTTGAAGCTTAACAACTCAGTCAAAAAAAAATGCTAGCGCAAAAAAAAAACAGTCATTTAAAAGCTGAAAGTGTTCTACGTTAATGAGCTTGAAGACGTTTATGTAAAAAAAATTTTGTGCTTAGCAGACTGACAAATGTAAAAAAAGTAAGGTTTTTTGGTATATTTAATAACAGTCAAGTATAGTGCATTATTTCTTATACCAGGGGCGATGGAAAAAATTTGAAAAAAAACATGAGTATGAGGGAAACTGTTGTGAACCAGTTGCAATTGAGAAATTAAAAAAAAAAATTGTTGCTTAAAAGTACAAAAATGTGCAACTATATTATCTTCAGTTCTAATACAGATATTAAAGTGATTCAAACTGCGAACTGTAAGTGATAGGCTCTGTATTTATTTTCAATCACCCGGAAGGATTTGTTAGTCTTCTTTTTGTGAAAATCACGATATTTTTAGACATTTTTTTTGTTGGAAAACAAGTGACAGAAAGCAGGGGGGGGGG
>NC_046663.1:98026454-98035977 GCF_010883055.1 Belonocnema kinseyi | reverse complement strand
GTTCTGAATGCTTAGATGGCACCAGCGGTCGGTAGTAAAAAAAAAACGAGCCCCCCCTGCTTTCTGTCACTTGTTTTCCAACAAAAAAAATGTCTAAAAATATCGCGATTTTCACAAAAAATAAGGTTAACACATCCTTACGGGCGATTGAAAATCAATACAGAGCCTATCAATAGCAGTTTGCACTTTGAATCGCTTTTATATCTGTATTAGAACTGAAGATAATATAGTTGCACATTTTTGTACTTTTAAGCAACAATTTTTATTATTTTTTAAATTTCTCAACTGCAACTGGTTCACAACAGTTTTCCTCTTATCCGAAATCGCCGCGCGGCGTCTGTTCTCGGAAGGCTTCAATCCAGTTTCTTCTTATTTAAGTTCTACTGTAGTTGAAAACATAATTTTGATTTATAATTTTTTCTGTGTTCTGATTTTGGTATGTAAAAGGGTTAATCAGAAAGTAGATTTCATTTCGATCTTAAAAGAATAAGAAGTTTCTTAAAAGGGGCGTAAAATATTGAGGGGAAAAGTTGGTTGGTTTGGTCACCACTTTGAACAATGCCCAGAGTGTTGGAACCAAGTTGGTTGAGTTTCATAGCTGGATAAAAATGACGAATGTATTCGAAACGAGATCGAGAGTAATTTCCGGCATTCAGAAGGTAGAGAGAGAGTCGTCAGGATTTCTCTGCCTGCCCTTTACCTTGAGGATTCGGTTTACGATCGGACATGCCACGTCAAGGCGTATTATACCTACAATATATAATGTAGGATATGCACTGAAGAATAATGCACGAAATTTCCAGTTCGAAGGTGCAGTTCTCTCGAATAGCACGTTTATGAGTTTCACTATATGGCCCGTCAAGTAAACTTCATTACTCAGTGATTCGGTACACGACGAGTCTCAGCAGAATAATTAATGGGACATAACATATTTTCATAGCTAAGAATCTTATCGTTTTCACGAATATAGAACGTTCTAAAAATATTTCATTTGAAAAACTTTATTTACGAGTGTGGTGCACTCGTACAAAAGAAATTGAAATTGTTCATCCTAAAAAGTGTAATCAAGTCATGTTTTGATGTTTCGGAACAAAGGCAATATAAAATAAAATATTTTGCAGTAACCTTATACATTTTTTTGTCTTTCAATATTTCTAACTTTTGTTATGCTTTAATCTTAAGAAAAATTAAATAAATTTGGCATAAAACGTGATTACTCATAAATTATACACGAGCACTTGTCACAGAAAAAACTGAGGGTACGAAATATTCTCGGTAATCGATCAAGCAGGATAAACGCGAGATGGGCACACAACTGAGGTAAATTTTCCGTGGTGAATCGCAGATATATCCGATGGAGGCCGCTACAGGCAGCATACAGACCTGTAACCACGGAAAGCTTACCTCAGTTTGGTGTACTCAACTAATATTACCCTGCTTGAAAATTTACCTGCAACTTTTTGTACCCCCAGTTTCTTTCAGTGGATGCAGCACACGATACATACTGAAATAATAATTTTTTCTAATATCAAAATATTCTTAGCGAGATACTGAAAACTTTTTTCTAACGCTTCATTATATGGAATTTTTTTGTGTTACTATTAAAAAGTAATATTTGATTTGTTATCACAAGGCATACGAGGGATGCGCCCAATTAGGGAACATAGAAGGCAACTTCACGTAGGTGTACTTTTTAGGAAAACCTCAAATGAACATTTTTCATTAGTTTCAATATAATTTTGGCTATATATAGAGTAAACCTAAAATATCAAGCTATATTCTCTATATATTGCTACAACAAAATTGCTTATATTATTCTTTATATTGAAATATGGATTTTAGTGAGCTGAATTAGGCTCCGCTCTACTATCTATAAATTTTTTCAGTTTTTCAACAATTTTGACCCTACAATCCTTCAAAGCAATACCTCATACATAAATAACAACTTTAATTCTGTTCATATATAAATAGTTAAATTATAATTAAGTATATGCAAAAATCGGAAAAGTAAAAAAAGAGAATAAGTAAAGGATGGTCCAAAAAAGGATTAATTTTTTGTCAAAAATTAGTTCCTACAAATTTTTTCTTTTAGCGCCAAAATGTAATTTTTGTAATTTGGCATAACAATCTACAGATAGTAGGTAGCATAATAATAACTAATAACATTGAGAGTCCATGTTTGTAAAAATTGCTGATTTTATTTTTATTTGCGGTTATTGGAGACATATTTGATATTATTATACATTCATTGATTTATTTTCAACATTTTTTTAGAGCATACCAAATCCACACGACATGAGATATCGAGCTAAATGATTAGAAAAATAAAGAAAAGGGACTAAGGAACGTTTGTGCTACTAAATTTGTTGAACTACAAAAATAATTTGGAAATGTTTTGTTGTATCTGTAAATATTTATTAGTAAATACACGTGATCAGTCCCTTTTCTTTATTTTCCCAAGGTTTCAGCTTAATATCTCATTTCCTCGGGAATTGGTACGATAGAAAAAATGTAGGTAAAGTAGGCATCGGATAACTGACATATGCACTTGAACCAATTTTTTTATTGTTTTCATAGTCACTTATCATTCAGTGCAAATTTAACATATGAATATTTTTAATAATATATCTTTTCTGAGAATAGTGAAAATTATAAAAAGATGCTTGATTTAAATAAGAACAAATATATGTATATATGTGCTTTAAAATTTTGGAAGAAAAAAATACAATATAAAAATTTTGCAAATACAATTGTATATACATATAAAACTCTTATTTCTAGTTTGTAATACGAAAAAGGATATTAAACTGTGCACGCAGAAAAAAGAACCTCACATTTTACTGAAAACCAAGTTAAATCTATCGATCTTCCTAGTACGTATATGGACAACATGACAGTTCAGTAAACGTAACAATTATAGGCAAAGAAGTATGACTATCAATGATGGTTACTAGTAACGATTCTCAAGTGGTGCTGACCTGCGGATCAGTAGATTTTACCGATCCAGTCGCTATTCTGTACAGTTCCTGGATGCTGCAGTTACGAATTATCATGTCACTTTAAAAAATAATATAAAGAGATCTGAATTATGTTATCGGCTTAGACTACAGTAAAGACAGCACTATAAATTGTCAAAAAGTATTGCTAAAAAACAATTAATAAATAAGCGCACGGTTATTTCTTACAAATATTTTCGGATATACTTATAATTAATCGTTATTTGTAAGTTATAATGCTTATAATACAACTAAAATTTCGCACGCAATGGGGGGATTCGAACGCATAAGCCTAAGCACGCAAGTCAACAGTCTGAACCACTACACTAGTATACGAGTTGCGATCTGTAAAATAATTTTGAAATGCATTTGTAACTGAGGGTGGTGACCTTGGGAACGACTTCTGAATACGCAATCATGCCATCGCGGCATACAAAAAAAATTCTAGCATTCACATCATATCTATATGTCAGCTGAAACAGTCACGGAAAAACAACACGGCTTGCTCCAATAAACTCGCTAGTGTATGCGATCTGTGAATAAGTTGTGACACCCAAAGTTGTAATATTTTTATAAAACCCCTTCCTTGCAAAGTGGGAACATGGAGTAATGTGACGACTGTCACAGAAATGTCAAAAAGGAATGATTTTTAGGTGATGCAATCCAGTCATTGTCGATTGCGTCGTGAATTCACCTGGTGCTCCGCGCGGATAGTATGCGTTGCGACTTTAGGGGCGAGTTAAGTAAACAGATCGGATTGGTAGCATGAACAGATATTTCGGTAATGTCCACTGCACTACTATTGTAATCTCGGTTCAGTGGATTTTACATGTCGTTCAGTATGTAATACGAGGGAATAGAGGTTTATTTTACTGAAGGATAACCGTTGAATTAACCTTAATTTCATTGTGACATTTACGAAATGCTAAGTGATTTTGACATTTTCACCCTCTTATTAAGTGCAGTTTATACTGTTACGGTTACAAGAAACCCTTTACAATTCTTGATAAGTAAATATTACACTTCTTTTTTCTGCGTGTGGGCTTACAATTAGACTATCTACTAATTCATTTAAACTTCCTGTAAACAGACAAGAGTTCAAATTTAAATTATTTGAAAATTTGAAATGGATTATTTTTGTGTGCATACAGTTTTAGCTCTAAACAGTTTAATTTGAATTGTTTTAATTCTGTTGTCTTTGAATTGAAAACAGTTTGAATTGAAACCGAATTTTAATGGATTAAGTAGGAATTTTTTCGATTTACTTTACTTATGGAGTTTTTAAAAACTTTTATCAGTTTAAATTTCAATAATATTTTAATCTAAAATACTGGAAATAAAAAAGAATTCGAAAAGCTTCAATGTCTTATTTTTTATTTCAAATTTTTCAATTTCAAATGATATAAACTTAAATGAAAAAATTCTGAATTTATAAAGCTTTTAAATAAAAATAGTTGGTCTTTGAAATCTTCCATAATTTTGAACTTAATCACATTGAAGCAGTTTAAGAAATAATTTAATAATTTCATATTTGAGTTAGCTATAGTTTCTGGTAAATTTAATGAATTTAAAATTTGCAAGCTTTCCAATTTAATTTCTTTTAAGATTAAAAACCGCTCGTTTGAATACTTTTCAGCTTGAAAAGATTTAGAAATTAAACTAATTTTAAAAAATTTCAGTTTTTAATTTTAACTTTTATTATTTGCAATAAATATTCGTAACGATTTTTTGATATGTTCGGGTGTTTCAAAATAATAAAAAGCTTATCCAGGTTTGGTAAACAGTGAACACCCAGTGGACTATGTCGAGAGTTTTCGACAAGAGTAGCGCCATCTTGGTACCTGAAACCACTCACCTCGCGTTCCAAATACCTGCCACGAGTATCATCATGCTTTTGATGGCTCGCTTCGGATATACGATTGTTATGCAGCAAGGGCCGCATTATGTGTGCGCGATTTCCTCTAAAGCCACGAGCTTGCTTTTAACGGGATGCTTTGCTTTTCCGAAGAGGAGAACGTAAGCGACTTTTTTTCTAATTTCCATCCAAGATTCTTGTTTGACGCGAAGGCCACAGTGCCCCAGCTTGTTCTCTTTTTCACAAAGGTGTCTACTTAAAAAAATGATTATGCGCGAAGAGAGTTTAAATTTAATATAGCGTAAAATCATCAGTAGTGGGCCACTTAAGGGGGAACATTTTATCTATTTAGACAAAGATTAAATTCATTTTATCTGTATTTGAATTCATAATGAAAAAGTAAGAGTGCAAAATCATCACAAGTAAACCTCACAATTTTGACTATTAATAACCATTTTTGTTGCTAACCTACATATGTCAAGAAGAATCAGGTGAGAAACACGTTTGATATTTATTTTCTTACTTAATATTCTCAGGCGAAAATTAGAGGTTGCGACCCACTACTGAAAGGTGGCCTCATATTGGTGCCATTATCCTAGTTACTAAAAATGACTAATATGTGCTTTCAAATAACAAGTAAATTAATACAAGGGTCGGCAAAAAATCTAGGAATTGATATTCCTTGACTTTATCTGACTTTTCAGACTTGCGACAACCCTGAAGTCCGCACTTTATTTTAGTCTGCAAGTCTTCAATTTTAGTCAATTCAATATAACCCTAGCGAATTAAAAGAATTATATAGTCAATTAAATATTAATATTTAATAGAACTGTAATGAATTTAACAGAATTCTAGTGAGTTCCTAAGATTTCTAAATTATACTTCTAGTGAATTCAACAGAACTTTGGTTATATAAAAAAATTATAATTTACAAAATTCTATTGAACGTAACAGAATTCTTGTGATATTAATAGAATTATAGAAAGTTCAATATAAATGTAGTAAATTTAACATAATTCTAGTAAATGTAATAGAAATCAAGTTAATTGCAAAAATTAACAAAATGCTATCAAATGTAAAAGGATTTATGTGATTTTAGCAGAATTATAGTAAACTGAACAAAATTCTAGTGAACTTCATGAAATTCCAGTGAATTTAGAAAAACTTTGATTAATTAAAACGAGTGATTCATTTAATATATAAACACGGCGAGTCTCATCCAAGTTCAACCTACAAGTTTCGAAAAGTTCCTACTAATATTTTCAATGCGTACACTCAAAAAAAAAATGTTTTTTTTTAATCAAACAAGCATTTGCTTGACCCTTCATAAAATATAGAATTTATTAAATTTAAATCAAATTTGTTTTAGCTAAGCAATGGTGTATTTGAATCAAATACATATTCATCACATATTTATTTGGCCCTATACAAAAGAAAGAATTTGTTTAAAACAAAGATTTTTCTGAGCACAATAAAAGTAATCACATCTTCATATACTTTACAGAACATATTTGCATGTTTAATATGTGTTCTTAAGACCAAAAAAAAGAAGAATTACTTTAATATTAATTTGAGAACATAAGATAATTTTTTTTACACTTAAGAAATTTTGTATTTTCATTTTCCTTTGGAGGGAGTAACTTTGATACAGACTGCCAACTTTGTATTCCTATTCTAACGAAAAAGAAACATAGTTTTGTTTCTTAATACACCCTTCAGTTTATGAATCTAATTTTGATTACGATTTTTCTTACATAAATTTCTATTGTTTTTGCGTTCATAGTTTACGAAGCGAAAAATATATTCACAAAAATTTCCCTAAGAGGCGGATTTGAACCAATACTGCCTCTGTTCATATATAACGGGGAAAATAGAAATTAATTTGTAAAAAATGACAAAAAGTTTAATTAAAAGCATCGATTGGGTTCTCTCTCACTTGATTGATCAAATATAAAGCACCTCTCCTTAATGGAGGCGTTGGTTCAAATCTGGCTCACAGTGAAATTTTTTGAATTTATTTTTTGCATCTTTCAACCAAACTTGAAAGAGTCAGTTTGAAAAATACATAAGGACAAAAAAAATTAAATTTTTATGAAATGTTTTTAAACATCTGAGAAAGTGAGCGAGTTCCAAACTAAGGTAACCTTTCTGTGGGGAATCGCAAATACCTGCGGCGGACTTCGCTAGTGGCAGCACTTTAATGTCTGTAGCCACAGAAAGTTCATCTAAGTTGGTAGTAATCAGCTGACTCTTACCCTGCTTGAACGATAACCTGCAACGCTTCCTACCCCCAGTTTTTTTGGTGAAGTTTCTTGCAATCTGATATATCTTTTAGAGAAGGAATGACGTTAATTAGTCGAGTACTCTCAGTAACTTGATGATGCATTATCTGGCGAATAGTCTCGTGGACGAGAAACCGGAACTTTTTCATCGAGAAGCATTACCTGGATTCGTGGCCGTTAAAATGATGGAACGGCCCACAAGCCAAACAGACTTTATCCGCGAGTTAGAACAGTCAGTCTTTCTGCCTGGTCTTTTTTCCCTCTCCCTTGTGCTTTTCTGTCTGCACCGCGGAATTTCAATACGTGAAGGCTTGCGAGTTTGCGTCATTCCGTAGTCACGTTTGCAGGAGTAACGCGTTTCGAGAAAAATAAACAGGACTCTTCACAAAAGAAATAAGAGTAACACAAACGAAACTTCATAACTCGTTACGCAAGATTCGTTAAAACGTTTACAGAGGTCCAATTTAAGTTTTAAACTGACGTCAACGTTTTTAAATGGATTTTTGTTTCAAAACAAGAAGTGCCGAGGCAAAAAATTGTCACGTGTACGTACAAATTAGAGGTTTTAAATAGAAAAGTAATATTGAAAAATATAGTTTTGGTCTAGAAGGTTTTTTTAAAATCAAATAAGTAGGTTAGATCGTTTTTTTTAAGTATGGGAAACGTTAGACATTGTTTGTGTTATATATTAATACTGAAATATATTAGTACCTTGTAAAGTGATTTGATGAAACAAATCAATTCTTTCTTCGACCGTTGATATTTATTGATTTCAAATCGTAGATTTCAAATTATTTATGTCTTACGGTCCAATCGTAAATCGAAAATAAATATGAGTAAAAAAAAACATGTTCTTCGAAACTCAGATATTTATTTAATAAAAAGAACTCCTTTTAAGCTTCCTCACGTTTCTGTACACATGCGTACCTTTTTCAAAAATGTTATGTTTTTTTGACTGAAATTTGATCTGTTTGACTATTTTAAACCATCATCAACTCAGGTAACAATGTATTTAAATCTACGTAATTATCCATCATATTTGTTCAGACTAAAATTACTAATCTTTAATATAATTATTTGGGTTAAGAACCTTTGAAAAAGGTACGCTTGTGTACCGAAACGTAAGGAAGTTTAAAAGGAGTTTTTTCTATTAAATAAATATCTGAGTTTCGAAGAACATGTTTTTTTGACTCATATTTATTTTCGATTTACGATTGGACCGTAAGACATAAATAATTTGAAATCAATATATTAGTAACTTGTAGATTTTGTTTTTACAATTATTATTTACGAATTTTGATGTCCTAATAACTAATTTATAGATAATCATTTAATATACCAAAGATTTAATATGATCAAAGTTATTCTAATTAAAATATTCGTGTCAAAGTAAGCATACGCTAGTCACTTCCGTGCACCCATCAGTCACTTTGAAAAATGAATTTTGAGTCAAATGGAATCATAACTTTGTATAATACTCACCTGATTACGTTCATAAATGAATAACAAAAAACAATCACATATACACCCAGAAAAAAGTTCTTTTTAAATTAAAAAAACAACATTTTTTGACTAGGTTCTTTTGATTCAACATAAAAATATTTGTATATTAAAAGAAAGTTTATTGATTTTAATAAATGACGTCATGTAATTTGAAATAAGCAAATTATTTCTTTGACTCAAAGAAAGATTATCTTAATTCACATTAACAATGCGCCATGATATTGCGCAGAACAAATCACTTTGATTATTGTACTTTAACGCGTCTTTAGGAACACGTGTTGTAAAATTTTTGCGAAGACGCGGAAGCGACGGCTCTTGGTAATAATTTAAATCGCTAAAATGTGTGTTAAAGAAGTGCGCGACATCCTTGCATCGTAGGGATTTGCAGAAAGCATAGCAGCTTTATACCGTTTAAATAGATACTTTTATACAGCACGACCTAACCTTGTTTTTATGTAAATTTTTGTTACTTCTGTGCACATTTTCGTCACAATTTATCTTTTTACCTTAAATTTTCGCGAGGAATTGTAAATTAGGAAAGAATAAAATTCATTTACACACAAAAAATATTAAAATAAACTTTTTTCCTTAGGTTATTACTATTGGATTGAAGTATTATTGGATTCAAATAAAATATATATTCATTTTAAACTAACCTGTTCTCTTTTTTCAAGCAATCAAATATTTCTTCAATTCAAAGAAATATTCGGTTTGAAGGAACGAAATATTTCTTTAATTTAAAGACATTTTCCGTTTAAATTAACGAAATATTGCTTTAAATCTAATAAAAAAATTGAACAAAAAAATTTCTTTAAATCAAACAAATGTTTATTTGACCGTATATCAATACTAGAATTTCTTTGATTCAACAAAACTTTTTTCTGGGT
>NC_046663.1:98022403-98026354 GCF_010883055.1 Belonocnema kinseyi | reverse complement strand
ATGTACAATAAATTATATACATTATATGGACTAGTGTTAATTGAAAATGTAACTACCTATAATTTCCCAGATGAACAATATGAATATAACTTTTTAATAGAAGTTTTGCGTTTTATTATACCTGAAGAGGAAATAATCGTGACTTGACAATTTAAAAGAATTAAGTGGATTTTTGTTATCTAGTAAAGTATTAAGCAATAACTATTTATAGTTGTTATCTTGCGCGTGAAAATTGCGTGTAAGTCATGGGGATGAAATGTAAAGAAAGGAGGAGTTGTTTATCTCAACGCTCTCTTGTGAAGCGAGTTCCCGAGGAAATTCATCCTTTTCAAAGTAATGTAACGCGATGAGTATAGTTATCCGTTCGGGTTGGTACAGCAATTTCACAGGGTTCACTTCTTTCAAACTAAACTTTCCTCTCCTTTCTTACCATCCCCTTAGAAAGAAACGTCTTGAGAAAAAAACCTATTTAAACAGAACATTTTTTTGATAACTTTGTGTGACACAGAACTAAATTTTGCCCTATATTTACCAGTACGTTTACATCAAATGTACCTATAATAAATTCTCATATATTCGATTTGACCCATTTTAATTTTATGATAACCATAGTGTTTCATTGCATATAAACTCCTTTAATACCAACGCCAAGTGAAGTATTGAATTTATGAAAGAGTTAATTCGCATAAATGTAATAAACTCAGATTTTTCCACCAAATCCACTTTGATTGATGCAATTTGTTACGACCATATACAATATTAAAAACGTATTTTCAAAGAGGCGTTTATCCAACAAATTTTTCCCTTTAATTGCAAAAAAGTACAGCGATTCAGTAAAAATAAAATTAAATCAGCAGTTTAAAGGGAGAATAAAGCTTTTGTGCTTTGCAGTCGAATAGTTGAAAATTCCAAAGGCAGCTTAAATTCTAAACAAAAATTTATGTTGGAGGGCGAGGTGAGAACAATCGTAAACCTAACTGCTCCACAAGCATCGATTTTGCTAAGAAAGTTTTGCGATTTTACTTTAAGACTAGCACATGAATCGTAAAACAATTGTAGACAACAGGCCCGAGTGCAATTAAATGCGAATTTAATCATTATTATGAATTCAACTTACCTCCTCGGGTTCTATAAATTGCCCGGAATTATGACTATTCCTATAATCTCGGCTCTCTTATTTCATCCTGTTCCAACTAACGGATAAATATGAGACAGACATTCGCTTTCTGTATCTACCAAACTACTTTAATTGAGATTTTGCGAGACAGCTTGCAGCTGCTGAGTTTATTATCGGCATTTCGTATAATTAAACCAAGTCGCATTCCCGCTTTGCGTGTGCAATCGTTGCCGAGAAAGGAAGGCAAGATTTTCTGAAAAAGACATGATGCTACCGAGGGGTCAGAGAAAACTCGATCTCAGCCTGTTCCTCTCTGTGCCCTCGACGAGGAAGATAAAAGCTGGGCCAGGGGTCAGCGAGGAACCAACTTGAAGTTTTTCCTCCCTGTTCCCTCAGCAGCGATTTCCACGACGATGAATATCGAAGGTGCCGAGGGGTCAGAAAGGAACCGACTCTAGTCTTTTCTTTTTTTTTTTTTTTTTGAGATCTCGAACTCACTTGAGAAATCCAAAATAGTGTTTGACTATTATGATAATATTACTCTTATATTATTATTTCGATATACATCTCCCATAAAATCGAGTGAAATCTTTTCGAACCTTTTTCAATACCCTAAAATTTATAATTTCCTTTAAAATCCTATCAATCCCTTGAACATGGTTAAACCCCTTAAAATTTCTCAAAAATCCTTATCAAACCCTAGAAGGCCCAATAAATTTGATTTCCTTTCACTTCTTCCCTAAAGTTCTCTAAAAAGCCGGTTAAAATGCCTTCAAATTTTCTAAAATCTTGAGAAATTCTGTGAAAATTCTAAAAAGTTTAGAAATCTGGTGAAACTCCTTGAAATTTTTTAGAATACCTTAAACTCTTTAAAGAACCTGGAAATCCCTTGAAATTTATAAAATCACTGAAGTCTTCTGAAATCCATACTAATCCCGTAAAAATAGAGTAAAATCCCGTAAAAAAGATATAACATTTAATATCTTTCAAAATTCCTTCGAAAATGATGAAACCTTTTGAATCTTCTGAAATCCCGTTAAATCTCATAAAAGTGCTCTAGAAGCTTTAAAACACCTTAAAATCTCTCGAAATCCACAGAAATCTATGATGGAACCTTGAGTTTTTTTAAGATCCACTGACATCTATTTCTAAAAAAAACCTTGATTTCCGTTGACAACCTCTGAAATCCTTGGAACTCTCCAATTTTTTTAAATACTGTGAAATCTTTAGAAATCCTTTTTAATCTTATAGAATAATCTTTTAGTTTATTTTGAAATTCTATGAATCCCTCAAATATGTTGAAATTCCTTGAAATTTCGATCTGAAATTTGATGACTAAAAAAAAATTTTTAATTTGAGAAATTTACTAACATTTTTTCTAATTTATGGTGAATTATGATAATTTATCGGTAATTTATTGTAAATTTTCGTTTGAAGTTGATATAATTTGTCAAACAATTTATCAGCACGATCAAATGATTGCTTGACCACCACTTTTTGCTCCCTCCGACGTCACTATGATTGAAAAGCACTACTTAAACCCCGCTTAACAGGCATCGAAAAGGGCTGAAATCATGCATCTGTTATAAAAAGTAATTGAATTCCTGAACTGAAATTCGAGGCTCGAGAAGATTACTTTGAAAGTCAAAAAAATTAGAGTTGGCCTGCATCAGGCACGTAAATTTGTAAGGTGAAAAAAGTCGAATGTGAGAAGAAGAAATTCTACAAGATGATGATGATGGTGATGATGATGAGGAGTGGAAGAAGGTAGGGAAAATTAGAAGGAAGATAAAGAGGAATAGGGAAAACAATATACGAGGCGTCTCGTAGAAACAATGCGGGATCGTAGATCACACAAGACACCCTCCATTAAAAATATTACGCCATCTTCCTCGTGTAACCAACCGCCACCCTCCTCGACCTCGACGACCAGCTATCCTGAGCGAACCACCAAGACAGGTCCGAATAACAATGTAGCCATTGTTAAACGTACATCCACTACATCGAGCTCTGAAATATGCAAGTTGCCTTAAGCCTACGAGAAAATGACGACAGCTACCTTTCAGACACCCCTTCGTGCACCAGGCACCATTGTTCCGAAACGTGAAAACGTTTCGAGACTTTCCAGAAGAAGATGCCCGTGAATCTTTGGATTCTTGGCAAATTAATTAAAAACAGCAAAGCTGTGGACCAGCAAAGTAACTTGCAAAAATACGCAAGCTAGAAAAAACTTTTTCTGTTAGTGTTTTTAAATGATCTAAGGTAAAATACTATATATTACCCAGTCATCCCCTATTGGCAGAGATAGGTATTTAAGAACTAAATGCCATTTTTTTAGCACGCCATTATCCAAAATTTAATCTTATCATGGGTGTTCCATGTCTTTTCCTGGTTTTATCCCAGTTAATAAAAATTTTTTCCCGATACATTTAAAAGAGTTCTAAAATTTTAAGAATTAAAATATGTCTTATTAAAAACATCAAATAATTTTTAGTGACAAGAATTACAATTCTGATTTGGGACCGAGAATTCTGTAAAACTTTATGATTCTGAATTTGAAGAAGGATTTGTCTTGCAAGTTTCTTTCTTCTAAATCACAATTAAAATGATTTTCCAAAGTTCCCGTTCCAGGTCGAAAATTCTCTGTTTCGAGTAAAATAATAATTGATTACAAAAATTCCATGTCCTAAAGTCTCAATAATAATTCTTTACGGAAATCCTGTGTTCCAAATCAGAATTACAGTCTGTCAAGTTAAAGCGTGGGTGGCTTTACTCGCAGTCGGTAAGGTGTATCGACATGATTTTGGTGTCAAAATATTAAGAAGAGCTCCCTC
>NC_046663.1:98011865-98022303 GCF_010883055.1 Belonocnema kinseyi | reverse complement strand
AAGAGGGAGCTCTTCTTAATATTTTGACACCAAAATCATGTCGATACACCTTATCGACTGCGAGTAAAGCCACCCACGCTTTAACTTGACAGACTGTATATTTAAAACATTTTTTCTTATAATTCAGAAATATAGTAACTCTTTCTTTTTAAACTTTAGAAGAGGAAAGCTTCAAATTAAGGCAAAATTTTACTACAAACAAATTTTTGAACGCTTTTTTTTATCCCAAAATGGAAGAACAGCAAAAAGACTGCCAAGTACAAAATTAAAGTATATTCTGTAGTGTATCTTAATAATGTTTAATAATAATCATTATTATTGATCTAGATATTAATTTAATACGGGAAACAGGGAAGGTTCTAAGAAGAGATAAAACTGATTATAATAGGCATCAAAAAAGGGCCAAAGGGCAAGTAATTTGAAGCATTTTTACACATTTTATCAAATAAAAATCTTAAAATAAAATATATCGAAGTTAAAATTCTAAAGAAAGCTTCAAAGTGGCAGATGTAAAGGTCGAGGGGCTAGTCACGGAGAAATCTCAGATTGCTGCGCTGGAAGTATAAGGAGAACTCTTTGTGGAAATCTTGGAATCCTTAGAAATCTTTCGCCATGCGTGGAGCAATCACATAGGCTAGTCAATAAAGGATTTCAAGTGGGAAATAATTGATAACAATCAACTAAGTTGTTAAGAACCGTCCTTAGGGGGGATTGAAACATCTCACAAAATTCAGTAAGTTTGGGGGGGGGGGGCTCGAGCCACCATCTTCCAACATGGCGGCTTATTTGATGTTACTGGATTCTCCTTGGAAACGGCTGCTTTTAGGGTAAAAATAGTTATATAATAAAACACTCTAAATCTTCTTCTAAATAAAAAGGTTATATAAAACATTATCATAAAGTAAATAGTTTGCCCAGAAAATTGAAAAGATTAAACATTTTTGGAAGTTTATTATTTTTCTTTCTTTTCGCCAAATCTTTCGCCAAGCGTGGAGCGTTCACACCACGAAGCATTCACATAGTGATGCACATGGTGCCTCGAACTAACGGCCGACTCCGTCCGAACGACGCCGAGCTTAGCCGAGTCTGATTTCTCCTAGAAAGACACAATCGCGAGAAGTTTTGGAAATCCGGGCAGTCACAGCAATCTGATCGAAATCTTAGCACTCTCTATGCGAAATCGATTGAAACTGCCGTATTCATAGTTTTAAGATTTCCAGATTTCTGAGTGAGTAGCCCCTCAGTAAAGGTTTGCAGCTTATCCAAGATTTAAAACTTTATGTCTTGAGTAGCTTTTTATAATTCAAGATTTGTAATTAAATAATACAGGCTTCAACGGGGGTTACTAAAAATGTGTATAATGAATTTTTGTTTCATGGAGTCGCGTTACAGTAATGTAATTTTGGTTTTTGTTTTAACGAGAGATGCAGAAGGTGTGCATGCGAATGGGCCTGAACTGTCATAAAAGAGGATTAATACCGTTCCGTTATGGGGATGCTTCTTTTTTATGAGTACACGTGGGCGTGTATCTGTTTTCTTTCTTCCAGTTTTCATACCTCTATAAAATTAGTATGAAAAGTTTTTGTGTTGGAAAAAACATTAATTTAATCTTCTCCCTTTTCCTATAAAACCACTGCAGCTGTAACCCATTCAAGAAATGAGTAAACAACAATGGAGACAGTTTCTCGAGTTTAGCTTGACAGAAAAGTTCAGCAAATTTAAGACAAAGGTATTTTTCATTTTGTACTTGGCAATTCAAAGTCGGTAAATAGAAATTTGCGCTTTTGGAATATAAAAATATATCAATAATAACAACAATAACAGTATATCATTAGAGAAGATTGACAACTGAGATTTTAAATAACTAAACTTGTCCATCAAGAAATTATTCATTATCATAAAAAATGATCAAAATTCGCTCATTTTTTCCTGACCAATTTTTCATTTTCCCCGACTATTGATATTTTTAAAGACCAGTACTTTTATCTGTTTACATTTTAACATAGAATACTTTATAAATGGGAAAAAAACTATTGCAGATTAAAATTTAAAAACTTAAATTTCTTTGTTTATTTCCAACATAAGTAATTACTTTTCTATCATAAATCTTAATTTTTAGTCTAAAGGAAGGAATTTTTAACAAAACACTTGAATTTTTAATAAAAAAAGATGATTATTTAACAAAATACTTTAATTTTAAACAAAAAAAATAATTTTTAATTAAATAGTTAAACTTTAAATCAAAAGAGATGAATTTGCAACCAAATGGTCAAACTTTTTATAAAAGAAGATTAAAATTCAACTAAAAACAGATGCACTTTCAACCAAATAGTTAAGTTTTCATGACAAAGAGACCATTTTTTCATAATCGTTGAATTTTCAGCCTGAAAAGTTGAATATTCAACAAGAAGATGAAATCTTAACGAAGCACTTGCATTTTTAACAAAAAAAATCAAATTTTAAACCAAGAAAATTACTTTTTTTTACCAGAAAATACGAGTTTTCAACTAAAAAGATGAATTTTCAACACAAAATGGAATAGTAAAATTTTCCGCTGAAAAACTAATTTTAAACAAAAAAGAAACGAAAGAAGTTTTCAACTAAAATGATTAATCTTCAACAAACGAACAAAAGTATTTTTTAACAAAGCGATTTTACCTTAACCCAAGAAGGTCATTTTTCAATTTAAAAAAATAAATTTTAAAAGCATAATTGATCAGAATCGGTTTTCTTCTATGCGAACTGACGGTGTCAAATGCCGATTCGAAAAACTTTCCAATTGCCCACTTCGAACCATTTTTTTTTCCGATTCGAACTGGCCTCTTCGAATTTCTTTCGAATCGACTTTCGAGGCGCCTTAAATTATGCACCAGTTCGGTTCGGAACACTTTGCACAGACCTAATTTTTATGCAACACATATTAGATTTCTACTCAATAGATGAATATTATTAAACAAAAAAAAAATGAATTTTCAACAAAATAGTTGAATTTTTTACCAAAAAAAATTCATTTTCATTTCCAACACTAAAATATGAATTTGAAAAAAAACTATTTTTTACCACAATATAGTTGAATTTTTAACCCGAAAGGATGTCCAAAATTCCCTAATTTATCCCTGACTAATGTTTCATTTTCTCTGACGACCCATATTCACAAGACCAAAACCTTAATCCCTGATTTCCAGGTTTCTCCTGACCTACGGCCACACTGCAAATAAAAAAATGTTTGATATTTTTTCTTCCTTTAGTTTCTATTATCAGAAAAAAGCGCACAAAACTCTAAACACTTCTTCATTAGCCTCTCCCAACTTTTCCCGACAATATAAAAAGTCACGGGAGCGAGAGGGCTGGAAGAAAGTAGTAGACCGGACGCATACTCGGTAAGCTAAGTGTCAAGTTTCCACAATTACTAATTACTAAACAATGACGAGGTGCGCGAGAACCAAGGTCTTCCGAAGTCGAGAAAAAAAAGTCTAATTTGCGGGGTTGCGACCTTTAAGCGAGCTTAACACGGACTTCGCCTTTTACTTAACCGACATATTACCCTGGGGCGAGTTTCCTATTAACGCAGCAGTGGATCTCTTTTTTGTCTTTTTATTTAAGAGGCTTCTTTTTCACATTTTTTGACGCTCTCCCAGGGTACCTTTCCAACTAATTTGATTAACCCACTAGCCTCTTACATTGTGTATATTTAAATTACCTCAAAATTTATCGCCTCCCGGATGCAATGCGTTTTTAAAGGATATTGTAATTTACAACCGAGGCGAGAAGGTATTAATAATAAAAGAAACTTAAATTTGGATATTTACTTTGATTATTAGAGAAAAAAGGGTTCAGCCTACAAAAGAATGTAAAGGGTCAATAAAATCCTTCTCTAAAGAATAGGTATGTTACAAAAATATCGAAAGCATTGTTGTCGATTTTTTTGTCGCGAAGAGCAGTTACAACGAATGTCATATTTTTGTGCATAATCAGGAAAAAATTAAGATTTGTTAATGTAAAATGTTACAAAGTGTTCGTCGTCCCGAAATTCGAGATGACTAGCCCAATATTTTTCATAAGCTCGACTAGTCGTCTCGAATTTTCGGGACGACTAGTCCATCCCCTTTTCCAGCTCCCCTAATTTTTCGGGACGACCAGACAAAGTCAAAATTATATTATTTAACCAAAACGAAACATGTTCAGCAGAATAAAAATTTGTATTTGAAATGAACTTTATTATTATTATTATTATTCATTTATGTATTATTGTTTATTTTATAATTAACTTTAATGTCGAAAATATCAATAAAAAATTATGTTTGAACAGGCGAAAGCTTACAATTTTCAATATTTTCGTTCCATTAATTAAATTGAAATAAATATGTATGAAAACCAAAAACTACACCCTAAAGTTAATTTTTGCTGCAATATAAAATAAAATAAACATATAATAAATACATAAAAATTGCTCAAAACCTTTGTTTTTAGGTTATGAATTAGGTTACAACTAAGCTTCTTTACAGCAAATTTCATTAATTTTATAGACCTACTGATTAAAATGTTTAATTAATGAGTTATGTGAATTAAGTGACTTACTAAAATCTCAAATTTGTAAACGCTCATTATTTTGAGATTTTCGAAGCTTAAAAAGGCTGAAATGTTCAAATAATTTATTCATCATTTAATCATTAAGTTTAGGAACAATGTCATTTTTTTGTTAAGGAAAGAAAAAAAATCAAAATTTCAAAATCCAAATTTAGAAGTATCGAATAATCACATTTACAACCTCAAGGTTGCTACAACCGTTATAGAATTGTCTATTAGGTATAGAACCAACCTTACATCTAGAAGATAAATGATTTGAATGTAAAAAACTGTTGTTTCTAAATATATTTTTTAAACTTTTGGTGAGAATAGTCATACCGCATTTCATACGGAGTAATCCAAAACTTACGCAAGACATATTTTTTACTAAAATGACGAATCTTCAAAAAAAAAAGATTTTTAACCTAAATAATTACATTTTTATCCAAAAGAACATTTTCTATAAAAAAGACTATTTATTAACAAAATAATTAAATTTTCAACCAAGAGGATTAAACTTCTATTAAAAAATATAAGTTTTGGACAAAAATAGAATAGTTCAATTTTCAGTTAAAAAAGTGAGTTTCAAATTTAAAACAAAACGAATTTACAATAAAAGAAATTAAGTTTCAATCAGAATGATCCACCGAAAAAGATAATTCTTTAACAAAATAAATGAATTTTGAAGCCAATTTTGATTTTTTGAAGGAATATTTAACCTAATAGTTAACTTTTAAACGAAGGAAATGAATTTTTGGCCGAAAAATTAATTTTTCACCAAAAAATTGAAATTTCTAACAAAGTACATTAATTTTTAACCAATAGATTAATTTTCTACCAAAAAAGAATTTTTTCTTGAAAAATAGTAATTCTTAATCAAGCTAGCCAAATTAACCACTTGTGGTAAGTTTTGTTTTTCAAAATTATTATTTGAATGTGAATAATAGTTAATGATAGAAAATATGGTTATTTTGATTGTATTGTATTGAAATTAATGGAATTATCTCAATATGATAAAGAAACGTCTATAAATTATATACATATACAATATTCTCGAATAACATAAGATTTTACGTAAAATCTATGGTCAAATGTTGCAAAATTAACCGTTTTTTTAACAGAAATGGTAATTATAGCACGCTTACCGCGTCAATTTTTCTAGTATTTGCTAAGAACGTTTTTTATCATCAATAGATTGAAAGCTATCGGAATTATATATAAAATGAGCCAGGATGAAGTTATTTCGTAAATTTTTAGGATGATATTGCATAGCCAGTATTTTCTTTAATTTTATACAAAAAAAAAACATATTTAAAGTTAAAAGAGAAACGTTTATAAATTTAAATACTTTTTCAAATGATTTATTAAAAATATTAAAAATATATTAAATATCTTCTTAAATAATTGACAAAATGCCATAATTGTGTCTTCTTTTATATAAAGAATTTTAATAGCTTTCAACTTATTTGAAAGAGAAAAAAATTGTAACCGGTTTCCCGATCCGTTAGACACCCTGTTATAATAATGATATTTTTACACTATTATAATTTATGTTATTAAAATTTGTATAAATGAATAATAATATTGTATTATCCTGTTCATAGAATGCAGATTTTTACATTGACGGTACAATTTCCTATAAGTTTTACAGTTTTTTGTTTCATCTTTTTTTACGACCCACCACTGAACCCACGCGGTACCACGCGTTTTAAGCGTCAGCACATAAAAAGATTTGCATTACCTGTCGTACGCCATAAAACACACATGTGTAATTGCTGCGTGTTCCTATTCCAAGAAATGGCAATGCTATGTGAAAAATCATTTTTTCCGGGTGTGGAAGAACATGTTGATATTACACTTTTTAAAACGAGAATTTGGTTAATTTCTGATTTTGAACTACACAAAACGAAATTATTTCGCATTGCGTCACACTTCAAACCATAATAATCGCAAATTTGAACATTTCACACTTTTTATTAGGTTTTTTGACAATTTAATTAAAAATAAGATCGTCAAAAACGTTATAAAATGTGTTTGGCCATTCATGGAATATTATACGAATATTAACGAAACCAATTTTAATTAACATATTATAATTTTAATGTAGATTATAGAAATTTTTCATTAAAATAGTTGAAATCTATTAATTATTAATATTATTGATATTGCAGCAATTCGAAAAATAAAGTTTAATAAAAAAATTTTGTTTGTTATTTTTGCACTTTTTTTTGTAGAAAAATGCAAATTTTTTCGTAAAAAATAAATAAGAAGTGAGTATAAGGAGATTATAATTCAAGAACCGAAAAGCTGAGAAACATCAATTAGTGATAAAACATTTCTTGGTTATTTTTATATTTTCTTAACAAATATACAAACACTTTTCTGTCTGTCCCGCCTGACAAACAATTTAATCTAAAATTCAGAAGTTGTCAAAGTAAACAATGAAGCAGAGCTGCCAGATCGAGCCTGAAATTTACCCCCATCATATCTACCGTTTGGGAGTCGCAAAACAGAAGGTGCATGATTACCTGTGAGTCTGCACGATTCGACTTCGGTTCTGTGCTGTACGATGATTGCCGATCTGAAAGCTTCGGAAAACTTCGGTAAGCTTCTCTTTATATCTCAATCCCCATTTGAAAGAAATGGAAGAAATTGGCGAATTTAATGTTTCGCGTGATTCTTCATCTCATGCATAAGTCGATTTTAAGGTTATGTTTTTCAGGTGTATATAGTATGAATATTATTACTATTATATATATTGTTAATGTTAATATTATAATTATAAAATATATCATTAATTTTAATTATTAGTTGACTAACTTTTAATAGAAATAGTTGAACTTTCAACTAAAACAATTAGTTTTCTGCACCAAAAAAAATTTGTTAAATTTGTTCTAAAAAAAAATATTAAAATTTTTAAACAAAAAGTTAAATTTTCATCCAAAAAGCTGAATTGTGTACTAAAAAAGGCATTTTTAATAAAATAAATGAACTTTGCACAAAAGGCATTTATTTTCCACCCAGTCTAATTTTCTATAAAAAAATTAATGCTTAATCATAGTTAAATTTTTGACCAAAAATATTAATTTTCTTGTAATTAAAAGAAATTAATTTTTAAACAAAAACAAAACAAAAATCCTACAAAACAGTTAAATTTTCAGAAAAGAAATTTTTTCAACTAAATTGATAAATCATCAACCAAAAAAAAACTAAATTTTTAAGAAAGCAGTTCCACTTTCTACCAGAAAAATTGAAAAAAATAGTTAAAATTCTTTGAAATTGCTCTAAATGATTTAAATTAATTGAAAATTCCTTGAAATGTTTTAAAATTTCCTAAAATATTTAAAATCCTTTAAAATCTCTTTAGATTTTGCAAAGATCTTGAAAATTCCTTGCAATTTTAAAAATACCCTAAAATTTTTTAAATCCTTTAAAATCTCATACTAAACTATTTAAATTAATTGACAATTCCTTGGAATCTAGTAAAATATCCTAAGATGTATCAAATCTTTCAAAATCTCATATTAAATTACTGTAATCAACTGAAAATTCCTTGGCACCTTTTAGAATACTTTTAAATACTTCGAAATTTTCAAAATCTTTTGAAAAATCTTGACATCTTTTAAACATTTTTAAGGTACTTTGGAGTTTTTTAAAACAACCTTGCTATAATTATTAAATTTCTTTGAAATTCCTTTGATTTATAAAAATGAATTAAAAATTCAGTGAAATGTTTTTAAACATCCTCAAATATTTAAAATTAAAATATTTTGAAATATCTTGAAAGTTCCTTGAAAATTTAAAAATACCTTAAAATATTTCAAATCTTTTACAATTTCATACTAAATTATTGAAATAAATTTAAAATTCCTTGCAATCTATTAAAATATCCTAAAATATATGAAATCTTATATTAGATCACCGTAATCATTTGAAAATTCCTTGGAACATTTAAAATACTCTCAATTATTGCAGTACCTTCAAAATATTTTGAGATACCTTCACCTTTTTTGAAAGATTTTTAAGTTATTTCTTTAAAATTCTTCGAAATTCCTTAAAATTAAAAAAATAGAATGAAAATTCCTTGACATCTTTTAAAACATCCTCAAATATTTAAAATCGTTAAAAATCTGTTGAAATATCTTGAAATTTTTTAAAGCTCTTGAAAATTGCTTGAAATTTTAAAAATACCCTGAAATATTTCAAATCCTTCAAAATCTCATATTAAATTACTGTTATCAAAATTTAAAAAATTTTCTCAAATTTTTCAAATCCTTTAAAATCTTTTGAAATGCCTAGGACTTTTTTTCGGATTTCTAAATTACTTTGGAATTTAAAAAAATAAGCCTTCTAAAATTTTTTTAATTCTTTAAAATTCATGTAAATTTCAAAAATATATTGAAAATTCCTTGACATCTTTCAAAACATCGTCAAATATTTCAAAGCCTGAAAAATCTTTTGAAATCTCTTGAAATTTTTCAAATCTTAAGATTGAAATTTAAGAAAGAGAAAAGTTTCGAAACTTGAAATATTGAAATGTTTGTAGATTACAGTTTTGAAAATGGGATCAATAAAAATTCAAAGCTTTCGAAATTTAATTTTTAAAAATTTTCAACTATTCAATAAGAATAATTTTCAACTCGATAGGATTCAAGTCTTCAAATTTAGAATTGTAAACTTGAAAGTTTATTTATTAAAAACTAATAATCATAAATAAATTGAATGCGTTCAAAATTTAAATGTATGTTTTTCAATTGGACAATCCCTAAATAAAAATATTTCAGTCTGAAATTTTAGAAAACAGAAACATTTTTTAGCATTAAAAATTTAACAGTTTGTAGATTAATTAAACTATTAAATCAAAGTTTTAATAGAAATTACGGGAGTTAAAATTTAATTATTTCTAAAATGATTTTTGTACATAATTATATAATTATGTATATATATTTTTTAGGGTATTTTTACATTTTCAAGGAATTTTCAAGATGTTTCAAAAGGTTTTAAAGGTTTTAAAGGATTTTAAATATTTCAGGATGTTTAAAAAGATTTCAATGAATTTTTAATTCATTTTTATAATTCAAAGGAATTTTAAAGAATTAAAAAAATTATAGCAGGGTTGTTTAAAAAACTCCAAAGTACCTTAGAAATATTTAAAAGATCTCGAGGGATTTCAAAAGATTTTAAAGGATTTTCAATATTTTAGGATGTTTTAAAACATTCCAAGGAATTTTCAAATAATTTCAATAATTCAAAGCAATTTCAAATAATTTTAGTTTTTTTTTAACTTTTCTGGTTGAGGGTTGAGCGCTAAGCGCTCAAGATCAGCGAATAAAACCAATCCTAGTAACTTTAGCGACAAAAGCGATGTCATTATAAGAATCACGCATCAGAAAGTAGTCAGTAATATGTTTAGCCAAACCAATCAGTTATATTACGCGCTTCTCGAAACGATCAAACGCTAAGCGCCCAAGATTTGAACTTGACTAAGTAATTACTTTTTTAAAGACAAAAATGGTATCCAAAGTAACATTAGTCACTAGTGCGCACACCGATAATAACAGTGTACCCTTCGCCAGAGGGCCGAACGCTAAGCGCCCATGATCAGCGAATAGAACCAATCCTAGTAGCTTTAGCGACACAAGCGATGTCTTTATACGAAACACGCATCAAGAAGTGGTCAGTAACATGCTTAGCCAAAGCAATGACAATATGAGTCAACACTGTTGACTCATATAGCGCGCTTCTCAGAACGGGAAAACTCTAAGCGCAGAAGATTTGAACTTGACTAAGAAATCACATTTTCAAAGCCCTTTCACAAAAGAAGTGACAGACAAACATACCATCGTCAATGGAAAGAATAAGTGAATGCTGT
>NC_046663.1:97988478-98011765 GCF_010883055.1 Belonocnema kinseyi | reverse complement strand
TTGTGTTGTATTTCTTATTCCATTTTTGTGTTTAGTTTCTTGTGTTTATTTGTTTTATTTTGTTGTTTCTGAATTTTTCTTTCGTTTTATTAATACATTCCTATGCCTTTCAAGACCATAAGAGCTTGTTTCTCTTATGGTTTAAAAAATGGCATTCAGAGTACGAGTTAATTGCTATGTCTGCAATAGAGTCTATCAACCAGGACAAATGGCTCAAATTGATGGAAATAATAATCCTGATAGGCAAAATATTGCAATTTTTGGACGCCTTCAACTTCGAAGACCACCACTTGAAGTCGCCGATGAGAGTAGGTTGTATCTCAATTGCAATCAATCTATTCGCAATGAGATAGAGGAGCTCCAACGTGACTCAGGCTGTTTAAGACTGAATGTTCTTACACAAACAGGCAGGCAAACGTGCATGTTATGTAATGCTGATGTTAATACTCCAAGACTTTCAATTGAATGCAGAGTTAACACTTTTATTGTCATGGACATTTTCATTCCAGAAGAAACAAGAATATGCTTAAATCATTTGGATGAACATGGTTTCATCTTAGGCCCCTTGCTTCCTGGACTACAAGCGATTAATAGACCGTATAGGCTTCCGGGACAGCAGTTACTTCTGTTTTTGCAGCAACTTAGTAACGAAGCATATGTTCATGTGGCCGCGGCGTTTAATAATGAGGATAGTTTCACTGATGAAGAGTTTGAAGCTATTGCTCCTGTAACAAAGGAACAATTTAGAGAATTGTATGCATTTTGTGATCCTATTCCGCAGTTAGATGGACATGGTGCCAGATATGCGAGGAAAAAAGATCTGCTGACTTTCCTTTGCAAAATGCGTCAAGGTCTTTCTGATGAATTTCTGAAAGTGATTTTTCATTATTCGAGTCGACAAGCTACAAGCATGACCATTTTTACTGTAAGAGAGTCTTTAATGCAGCAATTGGTGACTGGTAACATTGGATTTAATGCGATAAGCAGAGAGGAATTCATTGAAAGACACGTGACATCATTCGCCAATGAACTTTATAATCCACAACCAGAAATTGCCAGAGCTATTGCTATCATCGATGAAACTTATGCTTACATACAGAAGAACAGTAAGTTTCGCGTGCTTCGACAGTCATTCTGCAAACATAAAGGACGTCACTTGGTAAAACCTGCTCTCATTGTTGCTCCAGACGGATACATCTTTGAAATACAAGGACCATATTTTTCTGACTCGCGAAACAATGACGCACAAATGCTCATTGACAAATTTGAAAGAGATGTGGAAGGTATGAGAGAATTATTCGATATTGGTGATATTTTTATAGAGGACCGTGGATATAGAGATTCCCAACCACTTTTAGAACGCTTAGGAATTGAGTCCAAGATACCACCATTTCTCCAACAAGGACAGAGTCAATTGGTGAAGGAAGAAGCAAACGAAGCTCGGCTAATAACGAAATCTAGATGGATAGTGGAATCCAGAAATGGCCACATAAAGTCCATTTTAAAGTTCTTAGAGAAAACCATTCCGATGGCTCATGTACACAATCTAAGAGACTTCTTTCGTATTTCTGGTGCCATAATTAATCGATACCATCCTGTTATCGAGATGCAAGGCGCTACGCTACAGCAGAGCTTGCAAATCGCCTGCATGAACTTCAAGGACCACAATTTCCTCGCCTTACATTGGAAGAAATACGCGACGTAACAATTGGCGTGTATCAAGTAGAACTTGCCCCATCTTACGTTCAAGACAAGCTGCAACCAGAAGAAGATAAGGAGTTTCAACTAGATACGCGTCTTAATGAACCTGGTTTGATCAGAATACGAGTATTTTCTCGTTTCCGAAATGCGACAAGGTACCAGCTGTGGATAGCGTTCAATGAGATCGATGACATAGGACCAGACAATAACGAAACGCTTCTCGGTTATTACTGCAAATGTATGTCAGGGGCCAGAACTCTTGGCACCTGCGCACATATTGCAAGCGTTTTATGGTTCCTGGGTTATGCACGTCACCAGCAATACGTAAAGTATCCTCAAACTTCCTTGCTCCAAAGGATTCTAGACGCTTCTAATAGAGGTGAACAAGCGAACCCGAATCAAGAGCCAGAAATATTTTAATATTTCGCAAAAACTACTGTGATTGGTTCTATTCGCTGATCATGGGTGCTTAGCGTTCGGCACTCTTGAGAACAGTACAATGTAAATATCGGAATGTACGCTCTAGTTACTAATGTTACTTTGGGTAAAATTTCTTCCTTTAAAAAAGTGATGAATTAGTCAAGTTAAAATCTTGGGCGCTTAGCGTTTGATCGTTTTCAGAAGCGCGGTAAATGAGTCAACGGTGTAGGCGAAATTATGACAGACAACGATCTGAACCATGATTTCTATGTTGACATCGCTTTTGTAACAAAATCTGTTGTAATTCGTTTTATTCCCTGATCTTGAGCGCTTAGCACCGCATAGCGCTAAAACTGTCCATTTTTTTGGATTTTTTTACGGACATTTCATCTGGCACTTATAAACTTAAAATTTACAAAGTTTCAGCTAAATCCACCGAAAGCCATTTTCCCACACATTTAATGCGGGGTTCTTTCTTTTGTGAAAAGTTCATGTATTTTATTAAAAATGCCTTTTTTAGTATACAATTCAGCTTTTTGGATGAACATTTAACTTTTTGTTTAAAAACTTAACTATTTAAAAATAATAAACTAATAAAAAATATATTAAATCTTTCAAAATCTCATGTTAAATCACCGTAATCAATTTAAAATTCCTTGGAACATTTTAAAATACTCTCAAATTTTTCAAATCCTGCAAAATATTTTGAAACACCTAGAACTTTTTTTTAAGATTTCTAAAGTACTTTGGATTGTTTTAAATAACCCTTCTAAAAATTGTTTAATTCTTTGAAATTCCTTAAAATCATAAAAATAAGTTTCAACTTCCTTGATATCTTTTGAAATAACCTCAAATATTGAAAATCTTTTGAAATCTCTTTCAATTTCTTAAACATTGAGATTGAAATTTAGAAAACAGAAAAACTTTAAAACGTTAAATATTGAAATTTTTGTAGATTAGAGTTATGAAAATGGGATCAATAAAATGCAAAGCTGATTAAAGCATTTAAAATTGAATGTTTAAAAAAGTTCAACTATTAAATCAGAATAATTTTAAATTCGATGGGATGCAAGTCTTCAAATTTGGAATTTTACAATTGGAAATTTATTTGTAAAAAATTAGAAATCATAAATAAATTGAAAGCGTTCGAAATTTAAAAGTATGTTTAAAAAAATATATAAATTTATAATTATTTACAATAATGTATTTTTATATTTTCCTCTTTTCCACACCACCACAGAAATTCTAAATTCCTGACCACAGAAATTTTAAATTTCTGACATTTTATAATCATAATTTTGTAAAGCCCAAAGTTTCTAAAGCATGAAGTTTTATAAATTTCACTCTGAAGTTTTAAAAAATTTCAAGAGATTTCAAAAGATTTGTAAAGATTTTAAATATTTGAGGAAGTTTTAAAAGATGTCAAGGGATTTTCAATTGATTACAGTTATTTAATATGAGATCTTAAAGGATTTGATATATTTTAGGATATTTTAATAGATTTTAAGTAATTTTTAAATGATTTTAATAATTTAGTATTATATTTTAAAGGATTTTAAACATTTTAGGAAGTTTTAAAAGACGCCAAGGAATTTTCAATTGATTACAGTAATTTAATATGCGATTTTAAAGGATTTGATATATTTTATGATATTGTAATAGATTTCAAGGAATTTTAAAATGATTTTAATAATTTAGTATAAACTTTTAAAGGATTTGAAATATTGCATGTTTTTTTTTTAACTTCAAGATATTTTCAAGACCTTTAAAAATTTCAAGAGATTTGAAAAATTTCAACAAATTTTAAAGGATTTCAACTTTTTTTAGAATATTTTAAAACATTCCAAGAAAGTTTCAATTAATGTCAAAAATTCAAAGACAAAAATAATTGTTTTAGTTGAAAGTTTAACTATTTCTGTTACAAGTCAGTCAACTATTAATCAAAATTAATATAATATTTTATGATTATGATATTATCATTAATTTTTTATATAATAGTAATAATATTCATACTTAATATACACCTGGAAAACATAACCTCAAAATTGATTTATGCATGAAATGAAGAATCACGCGAAACATTAAATTCGCCAATTTCCTCCATTTCTTTCACATGGGGATCGAGATATAAATAGAAGACCACTGAAGTCTTCCGAAGCTTTCAGATCGGCAATCATCGTACAGCAGAAAACCGAAGTCGAATCGTGCATTTTCGGCTTACACACGAACTCACAGTGGTAATCATGGAGAATAGACATAAGGAGACAAAACTAGTGGAACTGAAAATGAACACTTTTCTGTTGTTAGAAGTACTCACACACATGTGCAAATCACACTTACGTATAGTTCAAAACTTCCCGAGCGTGGCGTGCCAACCGCACTTTAAAAAAAATATGGCCGTCGATGTGAACGCGAGTCAAATGTAAATAAATAATGATTGAACAATTAATAGTTTGTGAATAAAGGCAAGGATGTTACAATTAAAAATCACTGTATAAAAGCGAAAGTTTGAAGTGTATAGTGTACAAGACTTTCAGAGTGTTGAAAAGTTGTATGTTTATTGTTTTTATTACAAACGCGTCGAATACCTGTCGCACGCATAGTGTTGGTAAAAGTAATTTGACATTTTCATAAACATACTACCTACCTCTTCCATGGCGAATAATTTTTTATTCCACGAACATTTTACAAAACCTTGACTGATTATTAATTCTTTATTTGTTCGAGCGACCTTTCCATGGAGAATAGATAGATAGAAGGAGACCAATCTGTAATGCATGGACTTCACCAAAAACGGTCACTTTTCTGTTGCCAGAAGTACGAACACCCGCATGTGTAGAATCATACTTACGTCTAGTTCAGAACTTTCCGAGCGTGGCGTGCCAACTGCACTTAAAAAAAATATGGCCGCCTCCATTGTATTGTTTTGACAGGTCGCTCGAACAACTAAAGAATTAATAATCAGACAAGGTTTTGTAAAATGTTTGTGGAATAAAAAATTATTCGCCATGGAAGAGGTAGGTAGTTATGAAAGTATCAAATTACTTTTACCAACACTATGCGTGCGACAGGTATTCGACGCATTTGTAACAAAAATAATAAACATACAACTTTTCAACACTCTGAAAGTCTTGTACACTATACACTTGAAACCACACTTATTGGAAACTTTCGCTTTTATACATTGATTTTTAATTGTAACATCCTTGCCTTTATTCACAAACTATTAATTGTTCAATAATTATTTATTTACATTTGACTCGCGTTCACATTGGCGGCCATGTTTTTTTAAAGTGCGGTTGGCACGCCATGCTCGGGAAGTTTTGAACTATACGTAAGTGTGATTTGCACATGTGTGTGAGTACTTCTAACAACAGAAAAGTGTTCACTTTCAGTTCCACTAGTTTGGTCTCCTTATGTCTATTCTCCATGGACCTGTCAAAACAAAACAATGGAGGCGGTCATATTTTTTTTAAGTGCGGTTGGCATGCTACGCTCGGAAATCTCTGAACTATACGTAAGTGTGATTTTACACATGTGGGTGTGCGTACTTTTGGCAACAGAAAAGTGACCGTTTTTGGTGAAGTCCATGCATTACAGATGGTCTCCTTATATCTGTTTTCGATGGTGGTAATCATGCACCTTCTGTTTTTCGACTCCCAAACGGTAGGTGATGGTGGGGGTAAATTTCAGGCTCGATCTGGCAGTTCTGCAATGAAGGGTGTCACGGCATAACTACATAAGCGCCATTTTTTTTAAACACGTTTAATTGGCTTAAAAATTCTCTAAGATTCTACCGGAAAGTGGTGGTGAAGCGATATATAAAAATTCGAATCGGAAGTGGGTTTTTATCTCAGTAAATAGTATCAATTATACGAAAATGAATTTCTGTACAAAAATTTATTTTTCTCGTAATGCGTTTACAATTTTTCACGCGAATGTTTTATGTTAATTTTGATCTACATTTTTTTAATCCATGGACTTAAAAGGTTATGGCAGCAATCGATTTTGGACGACCTGTATCTCGAAAAATATTAACTTTTTCAAAATTTTTTTTATTGATACCTCTAGAGATCCATAAAATCTCTATCGTACTCTCTGTTCTTTTATTGAGAATTAAATTTTTGAGAAAGTTTTTTCTCTCTCCTGAAAAATGTTGTCCCGATGGACTTACATGCATTTGCCGCGACACTTTTCATTTTCCAAATTTTTAATTTGATCTTTTGTAAATCCAGTAATTCTAAATTGAAGAATTTAAAGGCAACAGTTACGAACTAAAACATCTTCTAAATAAAAAATTACAAATTCATTTAAAAAAAATGCAAGAAATATCTCTTAGATTTTAGAACTTTATAAACCACACACTTTAGATGAAGTAATTCTAAACTAGGAAAAAACTTGCTCAGTAAAAGCAGAAATTAGAAGCGACTTCCTTAAAAAGTATTCGCTTTAAGAAGTTAAAAGGCGGGTCAGGCAGAAGCCAGTTTAGCTTTACCTACACGTCCTTTTTCATCGCACGTGCGTATCCTACTTCCCGTTTAGTCTGGTTTTGAACATTTGAAATGGGCACCAATTCCCATTGCGGGCTTTCCACAGTAGAAACTTTGAGGTAAGAAACAAAAAGATAAAATGAAAATAAATAAGCAAGTAAATAGTCGGCGTCTTCGCGACGTTTCAGTTTCCCTTATTTTTCACAAAGTGTAGCGAGAAAGTTCGTGCTTTTCCAGAAGATTGAACGAAGAAGTATGTTTGTGTAGATTTGCATGTGTAGGGGGGGGGGGGTATATATATAGTCTTTAAAGTACGAAAACTTTGGATTGTGTGTGCAGGCCTTGGTGAGGGTTTGAAGTACTCTATGCCAGCAACTTAGCTGTCTTCTACGTACGCCAACAAAAAGGCAAATTTCTATTTGGTAGGTACTTAATACGAGTATATTACTTGCGCCTTGGTAATACAACTTGTGGTACGTCAGATATCTACACGAGCTGCTGGATCTGGTTATGATCGGTACTTGACAATTTTGAAAGGCTATGATTAAAGTGGGCTAGGCGCAGTGTGGTCGAAAAACTTTTGTTTCAAAATTCCCTCAATTTTCATTGACCAATTTTTCATTTTACCTGGCCATTAATATTCAGAGACCAGCACTTTAATATTGTGAGACTTTTAACATAATATTTTATAAACGGAATAGAACAATTTCAGACGAAAATGTTTAATTTATTTATTTCAAACAAATAAAAACCAAACCGTTATATTTTTGATCAACGAGGATTAATTTAACGTAATAATACAATTTTCAACAAAACACCAAAGAGTTAAATTTTTAACAAAATAATAACCAAATTTTTGAATTTTCCACCAACAAAGATTATATTCTAATAAAGATGTAATAGTTGTTTTGAGAAAAAAAACGTGAAATTACATTCAAAAGAGATGAACTTTAACATCAAAAAGACGAATTTGCAAACAACAAGATTAAAAAATTAATTATTAAAAATTTTTTTAAAAATTATTATTAATAATTATAATAATAATTATTATTATTATTATTAAAAAATTATTTTAAAAAAAAGTTAGCCCAAGAGAGGATACATCAAATAAAATGATAAACATTTAATAATAAAAAAAATGTAAAAACATAGATCAACCTTCAATCAAGCAGTCAATTTTCCAGACCACGATATGAGTTTTCATCAAAAAACGTAATAGAAAATATTTCAATCAAAAAAGATTTTCATTTTTAATCAATGACAGTTAAATTAGACACAAAAAAACACGAAATTTCCACAAAATAATTAAATTCTTAACTAAATACAACTAAATTCAATCAAAACTTTTTATAAAAAAAAAGATTAAATTTCTACTGAAAGAGATGAATTTTTGAAACAAAACGATCAATTAAACAAGAAATAGTTAAGTTTTACACTAAAAAATAACATTTTTAACAAAAAATATAGTCGCCAGAGGAAAGAAACTTCGAACAAAAAATGAAATAGAAATACAAGGCAAATAAATTACTTACAAGAATACTATATTAGGATAGCCAGCAACTTTATTTTCAAAATTCGCTAATTTTTCCATGACAAATTTTTCATTTTTCTTGACTATTAATATTCAAACCTCAAGAAATCTTAATCTTGCAATATTTTAATAGAACCTTTTATAAATGGAATACAGCAATTTTAAGTTTAAATTGAACAATTTCAAATTTATTATCCTTGAAATTTATTAAATGTTCCTTTTAAAGGAAATCCCTGACTTTTACCATTTTATTTTGCTCAATCCACGACTTTTCCTGAATAACTAAGTTCCCTGATTTCTAGATGTGCTTTGAACTGCGACCACCCCCCATACCGAAAAATAAGAATAAATACCTACTTAAAATTGAATATATTGATAATTTTAAAAAATTATCTACTACAAACTATTTGAATCAAAATAGGACATGGTTTTTCAACATGTTCCAAATTTCAAATTAGTCAAAAGTGAGAATTTCCCATACTGCTGGAAAAATGTAGGGATCTGAATTGTTTATTCATAAGGAAACTGCAATTACTAGTCTTATATTTGGATTCTCTATGATTGATGCATTACATTTTGATAAAGCTTTTTAGATTAAAGTGAATTTTTCATATTCGAGGATTGTACTATATTCGTATAATATGTACATACCATGTGCTCCATCACTTAGCGAATAAAATTTTTATACTATATTTTATGCAATATTCAGACCATCGAAATATACTATCTAGTTAAATTTGTCGCAGTTCTTAAAATTTGTTCACATCAAAATTAACAGCCTGCATTATGAATAATTTGAATAATTTTTTTTCAAGTTTAATACTAAAATAGCAATCCAGCGTGACCAAACAAAAACTTGTGGGACAGAGTTTGAAGTGATTTTTAAAACCCTTAAATCTGAAATATTTAAATGTACGCTTTACTTGTTTTCTTCACTCAATAAGATGTGACGAAATGGCGCTAATATTATTTAGCAATTTATCATTTTACATTTACAGTTTAAGGCAGGTGCGTGACAAGAAATGTTGCGTACTTTTTTATTTACAATTTTTAAAATAACTCGTCTAAAATTTAGAAAATTTACTTATTTGTGCTTTGATATAATTACTCTACTGAGATATTTTTTAGCTCAAATTGATTATTCAAAAGAAAGAAAGAAAATGACTAGAAATTAAAGTGGTAAACTTTTTGGAAATCACTGCTGTTTCATATCATTATTTAAAAGTTCAGTAGAATTAACTTTAGTTCACTTAAATATCACTTAAATTAATTTTAATTTAGTTAAAGTCAGGCTAAATTTAATTAAATTTGTTATGAATTTATTTGGTTGTTTTCACTTGAAAACTAGTTCAATTCATTGGAATTCAAATAAATTTTTTTTGAATTTAGTTACATTAACGACGGATATTGTTGGACCACAAACCGGGTGACCTATTAGATACATTCTAAAGATCATTTCTCTAAAATATCAAATTAATAGATTTAGTTTCCTAGCTCCTGTTAAGACTTGAAGTTGAAATACGAAATTCCTTAAAATTCGGAATTTTACTTTTGTCTTTATCACATGATCATTTAAAACCCAAAAGACTAAAACACATCGAAAAACAGTTTCAGGTGAAAATTAAATTCAAACACTTGCATCAACTACAAAATTCAATAAACTTTATATTTTATAATTCGAAAACAAAATTTAATATACAGTTTCACTATGAATATGATAATATTGATTGTGTCCGTCCCCTGCTAACCATAAAATTCTTCCCATCTAAAATTTTAGAACACCACTTCAGTCGAATCCACTCTTAACAATGTTCCTTTAATTTAATTAACTGGTTTTAGCTTTATTGAAATGATAATTGTTATAATTTCTGACAAAATTACACCGAAAAAGTTTCGGAAACATAAACCGAGGGCGGAGTTCAGCACATGGGCGTAAGTCGAACCCTCCGAAGAGTTGAAAATGTAACGAGATCATCCATTGTTCATTTTCGAGTTACCAGTTTACCTCAAGGCGCTACACTAACCGCGAAAAACCCCTTCTCCTAAACCCATTTACCACCACAGGTGTTTAATTCCCGAACAAGTTACTCTGAGATTGAACACTTTCCTAATAATGCCACAGGAGACGCAAGATTTCAGCGAATTTAGGCTCTACATTCTCAGGAATTGAGGGTGGATTTCATTTCATGAAATATAAGATGAGATATATCATTTTATTTTGTATTCTACACACTCTTAGAAGTATAAATAAATTCTCTTTCAATGTCATCACTTTCGATAAGTAATGCTAATACTTTTTTGGATAGTCTTTTTGAAAGTTTTCAAGAATGTCTACACTTTATTTTCACTTTGTCAGTTGTTTGACAAAGGTGGAAAAGTCTTCTAGAAAATTTTGCTCGCCCGGAAGTTTAAACGAAAGTTTTTGTCACTTATAATAATGTTTCCCGAGAGAGGCTCAACCGACTTGTAAATATTGGTCTAGGTTATAAAGATAGATGACGCGCTTGCTTTCGAGCTTGGCTTAAAATAACTAACATTTTATAAATATCATGTTTTATTTTTATCCTTTTTAAAAAATATCCTCTTTTTTAATTCAATTTCTGGGAAGCTTAATACTAAATACAAGAATGGTTTGAATATAAAAAAAACAGAAATTCGAAATCTCCGGAATGCGAAAATGTAGCGTATTGGGATCCTAAAAAAGTATAATCAATTTGGAATCGACATATATGATTACAGTTTGATTGCCCGTGCTTGAAAAAAATATTTTAAAAATCTCGATTTTTTTTACAATCCTGCAGATCAGATAAGTCTTTCCACTTTTTTGAGGCACATATTACCATATATTTCTAATAGAAATGTAAAAAGAGGGTTTTTTTCGGAGAAAATCCACTTTCAAGAATTTTCAGAAAACATACCCCATTTTGTGATTTTCCAATTTTGTTTTGGAATCATTTAAAAGAGCAAGAATTCCCGCCTCCAATAAAATAAAATCCCAAAAATCTACGACCGTTTGGAAAATACTGCAACCTGAAAGAAATTAATGTTAATTTTTGAGAATCCTCATGTAATTTTGGAATGATTGTAAAAAAAATCGATCAAACAGTGAAATAAGTACATTTGAAATAAAATTATTAATTATCAATTTGGAATTATCTCTTAGGAAATGGTTGCTTAAAATCTGCAACAAATTCGACAGATTTTTCTGAACTTCATAAATGTAAAAAAAATTTAAAAACTGCAAGCAAAAAATTTGCAAACATTCTTTACGAGCACAGATAACCAAGCTGCATAATATATCGATTTCAAATTAATTATACTTTTTTAGGATCGCAATACTCTACTTTTTCGCATTCCAGCTACTTCGAATTCCAGATTTTGTTTTCGATCCACCCTACAAAATAGCTCTAAGAGCATGTTGCAAAGTTCCGAAGCATGATAGACCTCAGCAACAATGACGAAACTTGGAGATAGATACTCGCTACAGGGATTCGTTCATAAATTACAGCAGCGTTAATTATAATTAAGTTTATGGCGAAGGGTGTTTAGATTGACTTGACGCGTCCGCCAGAGGTATGTCGAAATGCGGGAATAATGGGGTTTGAGGGGAAAAGAGAACAGATTGTGGGAATTGAAGAGGAAAGGGAGAGATACACCATTAATTAACTAACTTTCATGGTTGTATGCCTGTACGGAGCCAAGTAATTTTCCTGTTTGATTTAAGAATTAATTTTTCTCTGAGAAACCGACAAAACACATTTATAGAGTCGCAGAAACAAACAGGTGCGACTTTGAAATATTATTCAAACCACTTTTTTCGATCCAAGTTCATGGGGCGTTTAACAGCATGGACATGATTAACAGGGTCGTCACAAAACTTTACTTTCCAAATTTCCGGCCTGACTAATTTTTCATTTTCACTGACAATTAATATTTTAAAAACGCAGTCTAATGTGTGAAGTTAGAAGAATTCAGGACAAATTAATCAGAATACAGGGTGAATTCTAAATCAATCTAAATGAATTTTAAAAAGTATTTAAAAATCTCTTCAAATCTCTCAAACCCTATGAACTCCCTTACTGCAAGTAAATAAATTGTTTGGAATCCATTAAAATAGTATAAAATCCTGTGAAATTCTTCGAAATGTAATGATATTTCCTGAAATCCCGGAAAATACATTAAAATACCTTGAGATATTTTAAAATATTTTTAAATAATTGAAATTCACTGAAATCTTATAAATTAAAAATTTACTAGAATCTTTTAAAATTCCTTAAAATATTTTAAATCGTTCGTAATTCGACTAAAATACTGAAATCAATTTAAAAAATGTTTCTCGTGCCTTCAAATTATTATCGAAATAAATTGAAACCACTTCTTCTAATCCTTTGATATACCCTAAAATAATGTCCATTAAAATATCATGAAATCACGTGAAATTATATAAAATCTGATGATACTTCCTGAAATCCTGAAAATTTTATTAAACTGCCTTGAAAGCTATTAATATCCCGTGGATTCGTATAAAACAACAGAAAACCTGATAGGTCATACAATATCGTTCCATATTTTTCGAAACTCTAGGAAACTCTATGAGCCCCATGCAATTGTTTTAATCCCTTGAAATCCTTGGAAAATCCTTGAAAATTGTTTAATTTCTTGAATATGCCTTGAAATCTTTATGAATACATCAGAATATTTTTTATAATTTAAAATCTTTTCAAACATTCAAATGATTCAAATCTATTAAAAACTCCTTGGTCTCTTTAAAAGTACCCTATAATATTTTAAATCCTTAAAAAATTGGCATGGCTCTTAAAACATTTTAAAGCTCTTCAAAATTCCATAAAGTATTAAAAAATAGGGGAGATAGGGGAGACCATCCAGACCACCCTACAGTAGAGAGTCATTAATTAAAAAATCTATGTATGTGAAATAATTAATTAAATATAATTGATAGTTTAGACACAATACGTGTTTATATATTAACATTAGAATTTATTATTTTGCTTTTATTTGTAGTTAAACTTAATGGTTATCTACCGTAGGATCATTACCTACTGTAGGGTTGTCTCCCCTATAGACCTCAATTCAATGGTGGTTAACCCATGGATTAATTAATTGAAATAAAACTGATCAAAATGATCAAGTGCAATTTGTATCGCGAAAGAAAAAATGATACTGACGTTTAGAGAGTTGGCGATGATGTTTGTGGGACTACTGACCGCGTTGTTGTGGGTTTGATCGGTCTTGAGCTCACGATGATTGCTGAATTGAACATACACAGCTCTGCCTCTCAACTGAGCAACACTGGATCCATAGAATGACACCATTGTAATCGCGGCGCTTTCGTCTGCCATTTCCAAGAAAGCCTGCAAAAGAAATTATTCATTAAGTAATACTGTTTAAAAATTTGTGCCCCATAGTTAATCGTAAATTCTAAAAAAAAAATGGTTAAAAAACTATTATATCAAACATCGGGAACATGATCATTATACAGGTAATTATCGCGATCAAACACAGAATAACTGTAATCTATTCTAGATTCATACGTAAATTCTGTACTATTTCGTAAAAAGATCTAATTCATATCATACATCATAGCACAGAATTATCTCAGAAAAGAGGAAATATTTTGTGATATTTCATGAACGAAAAGATTAGAATTAGAGAACCAGTGTAAAGTCTATAATAATTATAAATAAGCCTATTAGTAAATAAGGACAAGACAAGTGGCACACTCAAATATTAAACTTTTTTTTTAGAAGCAGATTTAAATTTTAAAGCATCTTGTTAAAACCTGATTTGATCTTTAATCTGTAAAGGCAATCAGTTTTTGCAAAGTACACTGAAGAGGAAGCGGATAAGGGAAACGATGGAAGCTTAATCTTGCAATTTCCCGCAGTGTTTACACGTATTTACATCCTGGGTAGTGGATCCCTAAGACTTTCTATCTTTCCTAGTCAGACTATTTCTGTCTTCATTAAGCCATCCCTAGACTCGAACACTCGTTCACCCCTCACGCCATCCCTTAATTAATCTGCATAATTTCCTACTTTCCCACCGCTCGAGTTTGCTCTCAGTTTCCCAACGGTTACATCAACCAGATGAAGTCTACCTTGACGGACTGGGCAAATTTTTGAAATAACGGGACACACTCACTACCTTCATAACTTTCCAATGGAACAAAATGAACCTCTGAGTTTGAACGCTTTTAATTTCAGCAAAATCAAATATAGGAACTTCCTAAAACTTTCTAAAATGTCTCAAAATGTAGCAAGTAAAAGAATTTTTAATTGCACATTCAACATTAATTTATTCTAAATGTAAAATTCATATTTGCAATTGTTAGATGATTAAAAATTGCCATTTGGCAATTAAAAATATCGTAATGGACATTTTACAGTTAAATTTTTTACAAAACAATTAAATTTTCAATAACATAGATCAGGCCAAATCAATTTTATTAATTGACAACAATGAAAAAGCTGGTTTTTATTTCATTTATAGTGAAACTGGTTTCCCGATAGAGGTAGGAAATTCGAGTATGATTCCCAGCTGAGCCACGAAATGTGTTCTAGCAATTAATTAATTCCATCTATCCTAATTCCGACGAGCAAGAATAAAAGTTGCAAGGATGAAATTGATAGAAAAAATCTATCCAGGCTCTAAATTACATTCCATTTAATACGTGAATGAAAAATTGATATCCTTTATGTCATCGGATTTCCACAATAAAGACCACCCGTAATTAATTCACGTAATAATTTTTTTTCCTCGCATTCAATTTTATTTAACTATCTTTTATCTGTAAATGCCTGAACATTGAACAAATTTCGTTAGGTATAGACATTTTCTATTCAAAGCAAATTGACTCTTTTATGAAACTTTTCGTAAGACCCTTTTCTTGTTCATTCAGGGCTAACGTTATGAAATATTCGGGAACACTATCTCTACCGCTTCATACTTGACTGGTTAGTTTTACGGAAAAATCCGTATTTGAATTTGGCAGTACAAACTTTCTTTCAGGTGAAATGCATGATAAAATCAGGCATTTTTATTAATTCATTAAATATGATTAATAAAACTCAGTATAGGTTTCGTATTATTATTTTTTAAATTATACATCATTTACTTAGCGGAGATGGGTTTTAAAATTGTTTTGATACTTAGGATACCGACGGCAGCGCCTTCCTGAATATAGATAAAAATATTTATAAAAAACCGCTGGACAGCTTAATGAATTCTGCGACAGAATCTAGAAAAGCGATTTTAACAATGCTAATTATTCTTTGTGTATGCTTTTAAATATAAATGGTTCACTTATTTGTCCCCTGATATTTAATTTAAAAAGATCCTTTTATTTATTATAAATTTCTGGTCGTTCGTTAAAATAATTTAAAGAAAAGTTGCTGATTCACTCGCCCGCTCCTAGGGACGCATGTCCTTACTAAGTGCTCGCGTAGTTAAGCCACACCCCTGAGGCTGGGCGGGATTATTTGAATATCGTCTCGCGTACGCGCATCTAATGCGACGATGAACGTGCTTACCGAATTAAAAGTTATTGAAAGGGAGAAGGACCTGGTAAGAAAAGGCAATTCGTGAGAGTCCCCTATACTAATTCAAGTATATAGGCCAACATTCCGTTCAGCTCTTAGTAATTGATTTAGAAAAATTTTCAGTCAAATGCTTACAAGTTATAATTAATTTAAAAGTAATCTCTCGTTCATTTCCATCGTCAATAGAAATTAAATCGATTTCTGAATGGCGGAATTACAAGACAACGACCTTGTATTTAACCATAAAACTATTTCTAAATGCATTTCAGCACGTGACCGAGGAGGAGTCGAGGGATTCGAAGCATGTCGCGTGTTGACAAGGATACAAACGAGGACGTTTGTACTGGCATTTGTGAAACATATGTGTTTTCAACGGAAGTTGTTCACTAACGTTGCGTTGCGTTGGTTGCACCACTGCTGGCAACATGAAATTAGACAGGGGCTGGAAGCGAATAGTCAGTGGACATTTCCTGGGGTTTATCATCGTCGTCCCACTTAAAGCTCATTTACCACAGATACGTACGATTATACGAGTGTCTTTCTTTGCACATCAGTTTTTTCAAGAGTAATAAACGCTAACATGCTCTGCCAGTTTTATATTTATGTTGAAGATTCACCCCCAGTGGGTGTATTACATTTACATAATACTTTACATACGTTACCACGCATAATTCTAAGCAAATTCATCATTTACATGTGTATACAATTTCCAAAAATTTCGTCCAGCCTCTTACTTAACTTATAAATTGAACAATCTGAAAATAGAAAAATCTTGAAAATTTCGAAGGGCTAAAAATTGTACAACTTCACTTATGAACAAAGCTTCTTTGTACAAATTTTAGAGTTATCAGTCCGGAATGATTTCAAAATAGGGGAAATAGGGTGATTTTTCAGATATGAAAAGTTTTATATTCCTATAAAATTTCCAGTTGAAATATATTTCATTTGCAAGAAATGGTTTAATTTTGTACCAAACTATTGAAATTCCAAGTCGAAAAGATCAACAGTTTCATTTTGTAACCCGAAAATATGATTTTTCAACAAAAAATGTTTATTTTTAACCAAATAGTTGAATTTTAAGGAGAAAATATGAAATCTCCACCACAAGGGATGAATTTTAAAAATAAAAAAAAGTAATTTAAAAAAAAAATTAAATTTTAATTCAGAGATAAATTTTCTATAAAAAACAACAAATTAAAAAAAAAGTTCATAAATAAGAGATATGAATTTTCAATCAATAAAAATGCCTTTTTATCAAGAAATATGAATTTTTGATTAACATAATTAAATTTCTAACCAAATATTAGAATTTTCAACCAAAAGAAGACTAATTGTGCAATTCTGTTACAAAAGTTGACTTTTTTCAGTAGATGTTTAAAATTTTTTTTTCAATTTACTAAACAGAGAAAATTAAGCCAGGCCACCAACTTTGATTATGGTTTTTAAAGTTTTGTTCTCGGTGAATTCTTCAAAAAATGTTAAGCTTTATCCAAAAAAAAGAAAAGTTCAACAAAAAAGTTGAATTTTCGACAAAATAATTGAAATTTTAACAAAATAGTTGAAATTTTAAGAAAATAGTTGAATATTTAACCAATAGAGATAAATTCTGGAATAAAAACATAATAGTAAACTTTTCAACCAAAAAGAATGATCTTGTATTCAAAAATAATTGGGTTTACTTAATGGCTTCTAATAATTCAGTTAGCATTTTAGCGAAGAAAATCGAGGACAAGGGGAAGTTCCTTGAAGCAAGGAGGGAAAGAGAAATTCCTATGAAAAGAGGGAGAGAAAGGGGAACAGAAGAAAGAGTGTGAAGTATGCAATTTGTCAGAAATTTTGTTTTCACCAAAATTAATATGCAAGCCCTTAAAACTAAACAATTTAGTGTTTACTAGTTTAGCTTATTGTCTGTATTCACTTTGGTACAACAGTGTGTTTGAAACCATAAAAAATGAAGACTCAATTATTAATTTTTTAGATTACGGAATTTTAATTTGAGAATGTTCAGAATTGAGCCGATTGTTGGGCTCAATCGACTTAGAGATCATTTATCCTTTATAGGGAGAGTGGGGACACGTTTCTCCTCCAATGGTGGTCGCTGTACCTGAACCTTGGTTATTTCATAAGGAACAATAAGTTTTAAATGTGTTATTCGTCAAAAATTACCTTTTTCATGAAAATTTTAGAGTATTAGTGTTTCCAAATAATTCAGAATTTTTGTGTGATGAGCGTGATTTGAAAATCACGCAAACTCGCCAATAAAAATCAACATAAAATCAAGTGGTTCCGGTACAGTGGCACCAATCAGAATTGAAGTGCCTCCTGGTTCAACTCTACCTTGAAAATCTCTCAAACAAGTCTTTTGTAAATAATAAATCAAAAATATAAACATAAAAATGTAGCAATCTTGTTTTATATTTTTATAATAATGCTGGTATACAAGAATTTAAATATTCTCCAAATTTCCTGCTCGAAAATTGTGATTGCTGACAGTCGGTAGTCAATTTGTAACCAGTGACATTAGAGAGTGAAGTAATGACGACAAGAGAAGCGGGACCAAGAAAAAGATGGAATTTTTACATTCCCTGGAGCTCCGGGCGAGTCGTAATGGAATATCTGAAAGTTGCGTCGAGTAAACACAAGCTCAAGTAGACGAGCAAAGGACTGGCATGAGCGTGAGTGAACAAGAGAGAAAAAGACTGAAGTGAGTGAGCGAGAGAGATGACTCGAGCAAACTTATATGCTCCAGAATTTCATTTTAATTATATCAAGTTGATGCAGTCAAGGAAGAAGCTTCAAACCCAAGCGCGATTCATTACTCAAAATATGTGTTATAAAAAAAGTCGCTCGCTTTTCTCAAAATAATATTAAATATGAAAATGCAATTCCATAACTAATTGAATTTAATTGCGATTGAAGATTGCTTTTTTATATTCTTGATTAAATTCTGGAATTTTTAAAACTTAGCGTAAGCACAAACTCTCAAAGGCTTCCGATGTCGGTAAATTTTTGAAGCAGGATTCTGTATCATAATATAATGTAATAGAATGTAATATGCAGTAACTTGCTACGGAACAATATGTAACATATGTAAAAAAAAAGCATAAGAATCTTCCAAACAGAAATTAGTGATGTCATCTTTACTGTTCAAAATTGAGGAATTTGAGATTGCAAATCTATCAAATTCAATCAATTTCAATTTTAAATCTTCAAACTGGAAGTATTCCAAAAAATCATTCAAAACTACATATACTATATTTTCCAAATTGGAAAACTTTGAATTGTATATCTTCAGAATTGAAGAGTTTGCAATTTTTAAACTTGAAAATAAAAAATTATGCAAGGTTTAAATATCTGGGAAATTTAGAATTGAAAATTCTTGACTTTTGGTCTTAAAAATCGTCAACATCAAAATAAAAATTTTTTATTTATTCATCTCTAAAATTGAAGAAATTTAAACTGGAAGAATTTTCAGCTGTAAATGTTTAAAATTTTAGAATTTTAAATTGTACATCCTTAAAATTCAGTTTTTCATTTCGACAATTTAAATTTTAGGCGAAATTTATTAATTTAGAAAACATGACTTTTGATCTTCAAAATAATAAAAGTAAAAGAATAATTATTTATAAATCTCTAAAATTTAAAAGAGTTTTTAATTGTAAATCTTCAAAATTAAAGAAATTTAAATATCAGATCATTAATCAAGAATTTTAACGTTGAAAATTTACATTTAACGATTTTAAAAGTTTTACGTTTTACATCTTTTGGGGTGACTAGTGTATCTCTGTTTCCAACTCCCCAATTTTTGGAGATGACTAGACACAGCCATTAAAAAATGTTCCAAATTACACACCTTTGAAATATGTGTATTGAAAATTGAGAAATTTATGATTCGATATTTCTATTTCAAACCTATTGTAAATCTTTAAAAATCGCAGTTGCTAATTTTTGTAATTTGCAATGAAAAATTCTGTAATTTTGATGATTTATTTTCAAAATTTCTTCAATTTAAATGTTCTCATGAATATTTATTTGTACACCTTGAAAATTTGAGAGATTTTAATTTAAAAAAATTATGCAATTTTAATTTTTTAATTTAAAAATCCATTAATTTGTATGGCTTTAATTCGAAATTTCTATAATTCGCCAGATTTATAATTGAAAGGTTGATTTTTGATCTTCAAAACGAACGTATTTAAAAAGTTTTATTTACAGTTCTTCAAGGTTGAATTAATAGAAAAAACCTGAAGAGAAACTTACATAAACTTATTAATTTTGTTCTTTGGTTCTAATTCCTGCGGGGGTCGAACCTAATATTAAATTTAAGTTACAGTTTACTGAGAGCCGAATTTATGATAATTAATTATATTTTATGGTACATTAAATTGAAGCATATATCAATAATAGGAGATAATTTATGAAATATTATCTTGTTAATTAAATTTCATTGCCTGAAATAAGAATTCGTAAAATAAGAGAAACTTAGAAATATCTGAACAGTTATACAAAAGAAGAAGTGTAAAAGCTCCAAAAACAGTGGGGAATCGTTGCGTCATTTCCCGCCGAGAACAGCGATTAATTTCAATTGGTGGCTCCTTATGCCAGGAGAAAATACTAAATTTGCATTGTGCGATTTTTTGCTCAAATCAATATTACTTAAATCGGGTAGGTCTATTTCCTTGATTGGATTTCTGTTGCAGACTGGAAGCCACAGATAAGGGGGAGAAAAATAAACCAAAAACTAAAAACAAATCCAGGGAAATAAGAAAAGTAACGGGCGACTCAATAGGAATGAACTACGCAGATGCTTGTGGGGTCTATCTAAAGTTGTATAAAGCTTAGTCGTTTATTACCAGATGGAGGATGATACAAAAGAGAACTCGATGTTGACAAATAGTTGTCCATTCAAACTATATCGGATATCGACGTATTTATGAATGCAATCTTTTTTATGCATTTATTAGAAAAAGCTTATCCATCTGGTTTTTAGCTATAGACTTCATGCAATTATACTTAGACTTTGATCCCCTCGATTCGGTTCGAAAGACCAAAAGTATAGTGAGTATTTCTCGAGATTATTTTTAATCAAAATTATTTTTATCTTGAATAAATTTAATCTATAAATAAGGTTTCAATATAAGTAAAGGTAATTTAAAAATAGATTTGATTAAAAAATAAGAAGATTCACTTTACTTTATCAACTTATAATTCTTTTGAATCTATATTTAATGCGATATTTCGAAGAAAAAGAATTGTATGTCTTCTTTGCACCACCTGTTCTTGTAACTCTATCCTCTTTTCCTTTGAGCATTTCTTCATTTTTATCTTTCCTTTAATTAGACTATGCCCCCTCTCAGTAACAGGATTTCTGCTCAGTTTTTTTTCTTTATTCCCGTTTTATCTAGTTCTGTCTTTTCCTCTTTGAATAATTCAACTCTCTTTTGTAGAAACATATTCTATCATTTCATTTTTACTTTTACTAATGATCCAGGCACACTATTTTTCTGAGTTTATATTATATTCTCTGACTTATTTACTTAAACCGATCAGAATTCAAAATATTGCAGAATTTGAACATTTTTAAAACTTAGTAATAAAATTGTTCGAACTTAAACAGTATTTAGATTGAAAAATAAAAAATTAAACTATTTCAAACAGACAATATTTAGAAACTTGCCAACTAATTTTAAACACCTCAACATTTAAAAATTAATAATCCTCATTTTTATGCGCTTTAAATTGAAAGTAGACTTCTCGAAGACTTCAGATTTATATTTCTTGTCATGACAATTATTTAAACTTTATAAAATAAAATTAAAAGTATTCACAATTGTACAATATTTACAGATTTAATGTCGGGAAATTAGAAATGACAATTTAAGAACGTTTCATTAAAAATTTTTTTTTGCAGAATTACAATTTTTCAAGCCATTATTTCGAAAAATTTTTGGAAATGTAATTTGAAAATATTCAACAGTTAAAAATTTTTTGGACCAGATTGAATTAACTAATGATTTTTGAGGTTAAGACCGCAGGGCCGCCACTTGTTAGATTGTGTTTTGAAATTTAGGTTCCACTTTTTAAAAATATCTTAGGAAGGGAGAAAAATTCAAGTATAACGAAGAGTTACAAGAAATTAAAGTAAAGGCGACGAATTAATTAACTTGTAGACCTAATATAATTTCGATATTTTATGTTATTATTTTCCGATTCACAAACTGAAGCAAGAAATTGGCCTAAAATTTTGATAAATTTATCATTAAAAATTAGCCTAACGTGAGATATATTAGTTTTCGGAGACGAAATGGTCATTAACTTTCCATGTCGATCGAAGCTTGTCACGCAGGACTGTTCTCCATGAATCTGTTCCCTCGCCTCGGTCCTCAGGTGGATTGGCGATTCGTGAATAATGTCACCAATGGACGAACTGCCATGTGAGTTAACGCTGTTAGCGTTAGCGTTGTTCCTTCGTAATGACGCATACACAGCTCCTGAAATTACGGTTTCTGTCCATCCCTCATGTGAGTATAAACTGCTGGACGAGAATACAAACGCCCTTCACCAAAATGGTATAGAATTCTATGAGAAATCAAGAGAAACAAACAAAGGAGTTTTCTAAAGCCACGAATTTGAATCCATTTCGATGAAAAAAGGTAATATCATTAATCGTTTATAAGAGGGGCGAGAAATTTTTTTTCAAAATCGTTTACGAATTTGATGACGTGACGCGGAAAATAGTCCCTAATACCGATATTTTTGACCTTTTGAAGAGAATATGTCACGTGAAGTTTTTTTTTTTAAAGGAAGAATTTCTCGAATTTTGTACCTCGACTTCAACTCATGGCATGAGCTAGGAAAGTGGTCGTCTGTAAAAGCGGTGGCCGTCGGGAATTTTTCAGATTTTGTATACCTTAACCTTAACTTCAACTCGCGCTCTAATTTAAGAAACTTGAGGGAAAAAAATGAAATTGACCAGCGTGGTATATTATCTTCAAACGGTCAAAAATGTCATTATTAGGAATCATTTTCGAATGTTTATTCCTTCTTACATTCTCATTAGAGAAGGTATTAGATTTGTGTACAACCCCCCCCCCCCCTAGTTTTGATCAAATTTCCACGTTTTGAGACCCCGTGAATCCGAAAAATAGGTTTTTACGAATTTGCCTGCCTGTTGGTCTATATATTCGTTCGTGGATGGTTGTGTGTACCTGTAGATTCTTAGTTTGTTAGCACGATACTATCGAAAGAATTGACAGATTCGATTGGCCATTTTAGATAAAAATTCACAAAATGACCGTATTTTGAATATTTTTGAGACCAATTTTTTCCAGATTCAAAAATTCTCTGTACGGTTATTCGTCGTACTTAAAAAGTGAAAATACAGCACCAAAAAAAAGATCTACAAATCACTCAGAGAAATTTAATATTATGGCAAAAGGATCTTTCACGACGTAAATGGAATTTTCTTTCAAAGGGGGAGGGTCGATAAGGCCGGTTTTTGGCCTAATTTATTTTTGGACCAAAAAATCTGAAAAAATTATGGTAGTATCTTATAAGTATCCCGAGTCGATTGCACGCTAAACGGA